>NC_091293.1:41079163-41354163 GCF_038502225.1 Cherax quadricarinatus
GGGACTACATTTGCTGTCTTCCATGCCTCAGGCAATCTCCCTGTTTCGATAGATGTATTGAATATTGTTGTTAGGGGTACACATAGCGCCTCTGCTCCCTCTCTCAATACCCATGGGGAGATGTTATCTGGCCCCATTGCCTTTGAGGTATCTAGCTCACTCAGAAGCCTCTTCACTTCTTCCTCGGTTGTGTGCACTGTGTCCAGCACTTGGTGGTGTGCCCCACCTCTCCGTCTTTCTGGAGTCCCTTCTGTCTCCTCTGTGAACACTTCTTTGAATCTCTTGTTGAGTTCTTCACATACTTCACGGTCATTTCTTGTTGTCTCTCCTCCTTCCTTCCTTAGCCTGATTACCTGGTCCTTGACTGTTGTTTTCCTCCTGATGTGGCTGTACAACAGTTTCGGGTCAGATTTGGCTTTCGCTGCTATGTCATTTTCATATTGTCTTTGGGCCTCCCTTCTTATCTGTGCATATTCGTTTCTGGCTCTTCGACTGTTCTCCTTATTCTCCTGGGTCCTTTGCCTTCTATATTTCTTCCATTCCCTAGCACACTTGGTTTTTGCCTCCCTGCACCTTTGAGTAAACCATGGGCTCATCCTGGCTTTTTCATTATTCCTGTTACCCTTGGGTACAAACCTCTCCTCAGCCTCCTTGCATTTTGTTGCTACATATTCCATCATCTCATTAACTGGCTTCCCTGCCAGTTCTCTGTCCCACTGAACCCCGTTCAGGTAGTTCCTCATTCCTGTGTAGTCCCCTTTCTTGTAGTTTGGCTTCATTCGTCCTGGCCTTCCTGCTTCTCCCTCCACTTGTAGCTCTACTGTGTATTCGAAGCTTAAAACCACATGGTCACTGGCCCCAAGGGGTCTTTCATATGTGATGTCCTCGATATCTGCACTACTCAAGGTGAATACTAAGTCCAGCCTTGCTGGTTCATCCTCTCCTCTCTCTCTTGTAGTGTCCCTTACGTGTTGGCACATGAAGTTTTCCAGTACCACCTCCATCATCTTAGCCCTCCATGTATCTTGGACCCCATGTGGGTCCAAGTTCTCCCAATCGATCTCCTTGTGGTTAAAGTCACCCATGATCAGGAGCTTTGCCCTGCATGCATGAGCTCTTCTGGCCACTGTAGCCAGTGTGTCAACCATCGCTCTATTGCTCTCGTCGTACTCTTGCCTTGGCCTCCTGCTGTTCTGTGGTGGGTTATACATCACTGATATTACCACCTTGGGACCTCCAGAGTGAAGTGTTCCCGCTATGTAATCACTTTCTTCTCCGCTGTCTCCTCTCTCCAGCTCATCAAAATTCCAGCGATTTTTGATCAGCAATGCCACTCCTCCACCCCCCTGTTCCCTCTGTCTTTCCTCAGGATTTGATATCCCGTTGGAAAGATGGCATCTGTTATACCTGTAAGCTTGGTTTCTGTGAGAGCTATGATGTCCGGTGATGCTTCTTTGACTCTTTCATGCCACTCCTCCCACTTATTTGTTATTCCATCAGCGTTTGTGTACCATACCTTCAGTTTCCTTTCCAACACTGTGGTTTGGGGGCCTGTGAGGGTGGGAGACCTGGTGGCATACTGTGGAATTCTATAGCTCGGTGTTGGGTGGAGGCTGTGGGTATGGATTGTAGTGTGTGTTGGGATGGTGTGATAGGTTGTATGGTTCTGAGAATAGTTGTGTGTGCGCTTGCCCTTGCTGTTCTGTTCTGCTCTGACTGACCTCTGCTGGTTCCATCCTTGTCTCTTTTCCTAGCTCCTTTCGCTTTTTTGTCCTCTCCCTCAGCTGCTGTCGTTCTGATTTTGTTCTGTCTCTGTCTAGGAACACCCTCTTGTACTCTTCCGAGTATTTCAATCGTGGTTTCTCTTGGAGGATCCTGTTCCGCACTGTTTCCGTCCTGAGAATCAGCTTGATTGGTCGGTTTCTCCCCTTCGAGTACCCCCCTATTCTCTGAAAATTTACAATCTCGTCCATCTCTTCACCTATTTCCGTGATGATTTTCTCAATCTCCTTCCTTTCTTCCTGCTGCCTTTCAGTGTGTGTCCTTTCCTCTCTCTCCTGAAGCCCATGGATAAACACTAATTTTGCCCTTTCTTCCTCCCATTGCCTCACCCTCTGTGACTCTGGATCCTGCCTGTATGTGGTCAGTTTCTCCCTTGATTTTTCCAGTGGCTCTTGATAGCCTGGTTGTGCCTCAGCATTCGACCTATCACCCTCTCCATCTGCAACCAGCTGTTCTTCCCTTTCACTCCTTGGTCCTCCTTGGCAGGCTGATATGACCTTAGCATAATTCATAATTCCTTCCTTCCTGTTCGGCCTCGCAGCTTCATATGCTGTGTCTTCTCTGGTCACTGCCCCTGTAACTCGCTTCAGCCTATTTATTTCAACTTCTAGGACCCTTATCTTGGCTATTGCAGTTTCGACTTGTGCCTCCCAATTCTTTGTCTCCTTCTCCAACCTCTTTTCCAATTTCACAGAGAGCTCTTTCTCCATTTTTTCAGAAAGCTCTCCTAATTTTCTCTCCCACTCTTGTTCCATCCTTTTCCACTGCTCCTCCATCCACTCCTCCCTACCAGAACCATTCTCATCTGATCCTTGGTTCCTGCGAGTCCCGACCATTTTTTTTTTTTTTTTTTTTTTTTTTTTTGTGTGAGAGAAGAGAGAAGGGAAAGGTAGAGGGGGAGAGAGAGTGAAGGGAAGAGTAGGAGAGGGGAGAGTTAGAAGGGAAAATGGGGAAGAGAGAGAGCAAGAGAGAGAGAGAGCAAGAGAGAGAGAGAGAGAGAGAGAGAGAGAGAGAGAGAGAGAGAGAGAGAGAGAGAGAGAGAGAGAGAGAAGGAGAGAGAGAGAGAGAGTGAGAGAGAGAGAGAGAGGCAGGGGGAGAGAGGGAGAGAGAGAGAGAAAGAGAAGGCAAAAAGGGGGAGAGAGAGGGGGCAGAGAGGGGGAGAAGGGGGAAAGAGGGGGGAGATGGAAGAGCGAGAGGGGAGAGAGGCTAGGGGGAGAGGGAGGGGAGGAGGGGAGAGGGAGGGGAGGAGGGGAGAGAGATGGGGAAAGAGAGAGGGGAGAGATAATGGGAGGGGAGAGATGTTAGAGGGGGAGAGATGTTAGAGGGGGGGAGGTGTTAGAGGTAAGAGATGTTAGAGGGGAGAGATGGGAGAGGGAAGAGAGAGAGAGAGAGATAGGTAGAGAGTGATAGGTAGAGAGAGAGATATAGGTAAAGAGTGAGAAAGGTAGAGATAGGTCTCTACTTAGGATGGGAAGACGGGGGGGAGAGGAGCAAGGTTCAGATGGTCAGTTCACAGGACGGTGTGAAATCCTGTGTATGTGTGTGTTTGCGTGTGTACTACAGCTTACAAGTGCTTGTTCCTGTGTGTGTATGTGTATGTGTGTGTGTGTGTGTATTTGTGTGTGTGTGTATGTGTGTGTGTGTGTGTGTGTGTGTGTGTGTGTGTGTGTACGTGTGTGTGTGTGTGTGTGTGTGTATGTGTGTGTATGTGTGTATGTGTGTGTGTCTGTATGTGTGTGTGTGTGTGTGTGTGTGTGTGTGTGTGTGTGTGTGTGTGTGTGTGTGTGTGTGTGTGTGTGTGTGTGTACAACCTATTTGTGGTTGCAGGGGTCAAATCACAGCTCCTGGCCTCGCCTCTTCACTGATTGCTGCTAGGTCCTCTCTCTCCCTGCTCCTTGAGCTTTATCAAACCTCGTCTTAAAACTCTGTATGGTTCCTGCCTCTACTATGTCATTTTCTAGGCTATTGCACTTCCTGACAACTCTATGACTTAAGAAATACTTTCTAACATCCCCTTGACTCGAGAGAGTTTTCAACTTCCAATTGTGACCTCTTGTTTCTGTGTCCTATCTCTGGAACATCCTGTCTTTATCCACCTTGTCAATTCCATTCAGTATTGTATATGTAGTTATCATTCTCCTCTAACCATCCTGTCCTCCAGTGTCGTCAGGCCGATTTCCCTTAATCTTTCTTCATAGGATAATCCCTTAGCTCTGGAACTACTCTTGTTGCAAACCTTTGCACTTTCTCTAATTTCTTGACGTGCTTTATCAAGTGCGGGTTCCAAACAGGTGCTGCATACTCCAGTATGGGCCTGACATACACGGTGTACAGTGTCTTGAATGATTCCTTACTAAGGTGTCGGAATGCTGTTCTCAGGTTTGCCAGGCGCCCATATGCTGCAGCAGTTATCTGATTGATGTGTGCTTCCGGAGACATGCTCGGTGTTATACTCACCCCAAGATCTTTCTCCTTGAGTGAGGTTTGCAGTCTTTGGCCACCTAGCCTATACTCTGTCTGTGGTCTTCTGTGCCCTTCCCCTATCTTCATGACTTTGCATTTGGTGTATGGGTGTGTGTGTGTGTGTGTGTGTGTGTGTGTGTGTGTGTGTGTGTGTGTGTGTGTGTGTTTGTGTGTGTGTATGTGTGTGTGAGTATGTGTATGTGTGTGTGTGCGTGTGTGTGTGCGTGTGTGTGTGTGTGTGTGTGTGTGTGTGTGTGTGTGTGTGTGTGTGTGTGTGTGTGTGTGTGTGTGTGTGTGTGCCCCCACTTCTAAGTATTCATACTGCTAATGAATACCGGTAGATACCAGTAATTCTAAGCTTACCAATACTTGTAACACTTATCGATTCTACTTCTAAAATTCAGAAAGTAGCTAGGTTGTAAAATTTAGCTTGTCTCAGCTTAAGTGTCTGACGTTATCCCTCACTACCGCTTTACTCCTTGCACTCTCCTCTATGCTATTTCTACTCTAATTCTGGTAATGGCTTGCAGGAGTGAGTGACCAGTATCTAACAGTGATGCAGGACCAGACTCAATCTTGCAAGATGCAACCTCAACAGGTGGAATACTTGCGCTGACAGCGGTGTGATGACAAGTTGCCAGAAGCTGATGACGTAGCCGTCGTACATAGGCCTTCTCTCACTATTTTGTAACTCCTTCACCCATGATGTTTATAACCATATATGCTCATGCATCCAGTGTTCCTCAAGTGATTTCACTTTTCACTTATTACAGAATACACTTCACATTCGGTGTTACACTTTATATGTATAATGGCATACAAACTGTTGTGACGTCACTGCTTCAGTAGGCCTACTGCCACCTTCCCTTGTTGTATATTTTATTTTTTCTTTCTCCTTTTGCCTATTAACTTTTTCACTCTCACATTACGGTGCCCCACATTTCACTTGTTAACCAAACGCTGGTAATTCTTGATCACCTGTTTCCACACTCACTTTGATCTTTTTATGTTTGTATCTGTGTGGCAACAGTGCCTAGTAGATCCACAACGGTTTGGCACTTTTAAAAGAAAATACTGAATTTAGGTTTCCCCTCGAATTTTTTCAACTAATAACTATAGTTATCACTCGTAGGTTTGTTCACTGACTTTGTCACTACCACTGATTACTGCTAGGGGTTATTGCACCCCTCAAAAACACGAAGGTTCTCGGAGCCTTGTGTACCCACGTCTGCACCCACCATGTGAGTGTGTGTGTGTGTGTGTGTGTGTGTGTTCTGTTCACATCGCAACTTGCAATGTGAGCAGATTGACTGATTTAGTGGCCAGGCACAGTCTTGGTTACAAGTACTTTTGGCAGTTTGGCAAACGCACAGATGATGATACAACCAAATGCAAAGTATGTGGCCAGCCGCCTTATGGTCACTATCTTAATAACATGTCAAGATATATTAATGATAATAAAATGCCAGGAATATTAAGCAAGTGAACTGTAGATATAAATCCAGATGTACTCCTGTTAACCCTTTTGGGGCCTAGTTCCTAGGCCTTTTGTGTATCCATATACTCTTGCGCTACCTTCCATAGGATGGATATGGGGTGCACAATAAGCTAGCCACTTCTGTGGCAAAATCTAAAAATCATGTAGGTGAGGGTAGCCGACCACTGCGGTTGTAATCAGTATCATCAAATAAGAAAACAGAAACAACCCCATCCAAAGCAAAGACACAATAAATAAATATGGAAACAGCAAGAGGCTGGTTAGTGGTGTTTAAAGCCTATTGACTACACGAGGGTCAGTAAGGTTACATGTCACCTGTTCATCACCAGTCAAGCATATTTTATATCCAAAAATAGTAATTAAACCAAACACTGAGAGACACGCTTCGTGGTGTATATATCCTGCCAGCAAGAGGCAAAGGTCACCTGCTTACCTGGGAGTAATTGAGGAGTCAGTGCACGGCGTCATCATGATAAGAGACACACGGGCTCAGCACATAAAGATATCACCTGTACCTTCTTCCCCTCTCTCACCCCCTCCCACGCGCCAGCTACCCACCTGCAGGAAGGTGTGGGTAGGATGTTCATCATGGCTGATACTCGGAGGCAAGGAAGAGAAAGAGAGATATTGAGTGAGATTTTGCTGCCCTAATAAGTAATTATAGTGCATCATATCCATCCTGTAGACAATAGCATAAACGTATGCAGATTACATGCGAAAATTATAAGAGCACTGCGGTAGGTCTACTGGCCCAGGCAGGTCCTTCTCGCTCATATATTTTCTAAGCTATTTTTATAGGTCTCGAAGGTGTTAGCTTCAATGATTCTACTTGGCAGCTTGTTCCGCTCACCTGTTGCTAAACAAGTATCTTTCTATATCCTTTCCAAATCTAAACTTACCCACCTAAAATCTACTGTTCCATGTTCTTTCTTGGCTTGATATTCTTAAGACTCTATTTTATATCTTCTTTGTTTAAATCTGTCTACCTTCGGGATATTTCAATCACATTTCTCAATCTTCATCTTTCAATACTATAGATTCAGAGTCTCCATCATCGTATGAGAAATTTGTTCATCTTAATTCTAGCACTAGAAGTATTTGCCTAATATATATTAAGATAACACTGGGCAGTAAAAAAATGTTCGCTTAAGATGACTTTTGGTGTGTTGTAGATTTTTTGTTAAATTGAAAACTGTTCTCTGTTTTTCAACAGCACAACTTATCGTTTTTTACATAAGAATGATCACAGTTTTTTGGTCTTTTGAGAGTAAAGTTAGCGCCCTTTAATAAGGGGACATTGAACTTTCCTGCCAACTTGCTCGGTTTATTGAGTGTTTCTTAAATGAAACAATGTGAATTCAACAAGTTTTCAGTATTTTGTTGAGAATTAAAAAAAAAAAAAAAAGTGCTATGAGGTTAAAGAAGGATTTATTGTTGGTCCATAAATGGGGAAACCTTAAAAAAAATAGCTTTAAAGGAAGCCTCAGAGTACTAGAATTCGACGCATTACAGTTTGATTCAATATGCTATTTTTTTTTTAGGGGGACTATAGATCACTTAAATATACGAATGGAATCCAGAATCTCTTCGATTCATATAAAGAAATGGGGAGTCACATGTTCGTCAAAATACATTTTTTTTTTTACAATTGCCTGGTTGATCAGGCTCTGATCCACCAGGAGGCCTGGTCACAGACCGGGCCGCGGGGGCGTTGACCCCCGGAACTCTCTCCAGGTAAACTCCAGGTAACTGTATTTAGATTTCTTTCCGAAAACTGTTGGGCTGTGAATGGCGAACAAGGACACTCTTCCATCAAGACATTCACCTGTCCAAACACTGCTATCAAGGTTTCTGAAATACAAGTATATAATAGCAGACTACTCCAGGTTACACTGCCACAATCCAGACAAGTTTACAGTAGAAACCCGTACTTTAGTTTTTTTTAAAAAAGATTTGAACATTCTTTCGTTTTGTGTGTTTTATAGGTATTTAGTAAGTGTATGATAAGGGTAGATGAGGTAATCAGTCCCTCTGCTTGGGAAGAGGTGTTTGCTTCCTTAGTCTTGAGGATGCTGACAGAGAAGCAGCACAGACTCAAGCAGTATGTCCTGGAATCATACCATGTGCAGCAGTCAAAGGCTTCATCACAGGTGGGCGGGACCCTACATTACTGAACTGAAGAAGTAATTTGTTGGCGAAACATCTTCATAATAAAGTGTTGTACATATGTCTCCTTCATCGACTTGTCGTTATTATGGAAAAAAAATGGGACACAAACGCGGTATAATATGCTAACACAGACTGTACTGTCTGTGTTAGCATATTATACCTTCCTTCCATTGTCAGTATTGTAAACAATTATTGTAAACAGCTGCATTTTCATTTTGGGGGACCTCAAAATTAGCTTGTCCAAATCTTCCTGTGGGTGGTAGTCAAATAATACAGTAACAATAACAATAACAACAACAACAACAACAACAACAACAACAACAACAACAACAACAACAACAACAACAACAACAATAATAATAATAATAATAATAATAATAATAATAATAATAATAATATCTTTATTGCTATAAGTACATGTACAAAGCATAAAGGCCAAGCTGACATCAATGACATACCACTATATAGAAAGCGGCTTGTTAGGCAGAGCATTTCCCGGAAATTAGGTCAGTTTTGTCCCAAGATGCGACCCACACCAGTCGACTAACACCCAGGTACCCATTTTACTGATGAGTAAACATAGACAACTGGGGTAAAGAAACACGCCCAATGTTTCTACCCTCTCTGGGAATCGAACCCAGAGAGGGTAGAATCATGAGATTTAGCCACCAGGCCACGATGCTTACAAAGGGGATTACAAAAGCTCGTAATAGGTCCATGGACTGGGCACCAATGACTTGATAACTAAACAAGTTACAATGGTAATGAACTATTTGCATGTTTATATCTGGTTACAATCTTAATAAGATATTTATGCAGACAAGAATTCAGACACAGAAATATTACAGTGTACCTTATATGCATACCCGGAGAGGGTTTCGTGGGTCAACGCCCCCGCGGCTCGGTCTGAGACCAGGCCTCGTGGTGGATCAGAGTCTGATCAACTAGGCTGTTACTGCTGGCGCACGCAAACTGACGTACGAACCACAGCCCGACTGGTCAGGTACTGACTTTAGGTGCTTGTCCAGTGCCTTATTGAAGACAGCCAGGGGTCTATTGGTAATCCCCCTTATGTATACTAGGAGGCAGTTGAACAGTCTTTATTACAACCCAGGAACAATAAGTCCTGTTATCCTGGGTGTATAGGGGAGCAAACACAGTTGAATGACTCTGAATTATATTTTCCTTCACCAAGAGCGATTATAAGTATTTAAAAGTATGTACACTATATACAGTTGGAAATATATGTGTACAACATGGTAAATCAAGAGGCAAAGACGCAGCCTGGAGACAGAATGGACAACCATGTTCAACTAGCTCTAGAATGAAAATGACAATGGTGGATCATGAGTGGTGACCACGCCACCTCCACAATTGCCAGACCCGCCTTCTCACTGGCTGAACCTAGGTACTGATCTGACTATGGGGCCCCATCATTCGACCCTTAGTACACGGTTCGCTAGTTGGGGAGGTAGTCTTTTAATGAGGGTGTGTACATGCGCAGAATAAAGGTTACGTACTCTTTGAATGCCACAGTCTTGCACCCCTGATACTTACTGTGTTGTCTCTCAGTGTACTCCTGGCACTCCTGCTTTTCATTAGGGGAATGTTGCATCTCCTACCGAGTCTTTTGCTTTCAAAGGGAGTGATTTTCATGTTTTCGTGTGCAAGTTTGGCACTAATCCTTCTAGGATTTCCCAAGTGTATATTATCATGTATCTCTCTCACCTGCATTCCAGGGAATACAAATCGAGGGACTTCAACCGTTCCCAGCAATTTAGGTGATTTATCGTACTTGTGTGTGCTGTGAAATTTCTTTCTACTCTCTCCAGGTCAGCAATTTCTCCTGCCTTGAAGGAGGCGGTCAGTGTACACAGGGCCGGATTACCGCATAAGCAAACTAGGCATTTGCCTAGGGCCCTGTGCATTTGGGGGCCCCGCGGTCCAAGGGGTTCAGGGGCTCATCCAAGACTGCGCACATGTTGCAAGTGCAAAGGGGTCCCTACCTAAAAATTTCAAGTGTTTGGAGAGTAAAATTTATTTTTAAAAATTAATCAAAACAAAAATAAATAATGAAATAAAATAAAATAAAAATAAATAAACCTAACCATAGATGGCAACACTCAACATGCCTTTGTTTACATCAGAACAGCTGTGTTTTCCCGCTAATGGGTGAGTATGGGAGATTCCTCTCCAATTTTCTGTAGTAATTACACGTTATCTAGTAATACTATGCTGTCTTGAGTTTATTCTCTTTAAAATGCATGATTTAACAAGATAGTTATAATGGCTGTTGGTAAATGGTTTTGGTTGTCTTGATGTACTTTCCCTATTAAATTTAATCTAAATAGCCAGAATGTATTTAATTAGACCTTAAACAGGCTCACACCGACCCCCCCACCCCCACCCCCAAGCTGGAAGGGGTCGCTTTGCTTACCCGTAACTCAAAGGGGCCCCGCCAATCTGAATAGCCTAGGGCCCGGAGACTTCTTAATCCGGCCCTGAGTGTACAGCAGTATTCCAGCATAGAGAGAACAAGCAATTTGAAGAGAATCATCATGGGCTTGGCATCCCTAGTTTTGAAGGTTCTCATTATCCATCCTATCATTTTTCTAGCAGATGCGGTAGATACATTGTTGTGGTCTTTGAAGGTGAGATCCTCTAACATTATCACTCTCAGGTCCTTCACATTACTTTCTCGCTCTACTGTATGGTTAGAATTTGTTGTATACCCTGACACAGTTTAAATTTCCTCAAGTTTTCCATATCTGAGTAGTTGAAATTTCTCTTCACTGAACTACCTGGAGTCTACCTGGAGGGTATTCCGGGGATCAACGCCCCCGCGGCCCGGTCCACGACCAGGCCTCCAGGTTGATCAGTGCCTGATCAATTAGGCTGTTACTGCTGACCGCACATAGTCCAACTTATGAACCACAGCCCGGCTGATCCGGCACTGGCTTTAGGTATCTGTCCAGCTCCCTCTTGAAGACAACCAGGGGTCTAATGATAATTCCCCTTATGGTTAGTGGTAGGCCGTTGAACAGTCTTGGGCCCTGGACACTTATTGTGTTTTCTCTTAGTCTACTAATGGTGCCCCTACTTTTCATTTGGGCGTACGTTGCATCGCCTGTCAAGTATTTTGCTTTCGTAGGAAGTGATTTCTGTGTGCAGATTAGGGACCAGTCCTTCCAGGATCTTCTAGGTGTAGATTATGATGTATCTCTCTCGCCTGCGCTTCAGTGAGTACAAGTCAAGTGCTTCCAAGTGTTCCCTGTAGTGAAGATGTTTGATGGAACTAATATGCGCAGTAAAGATTCTCTGTACATTCTCTAGAGCTGCGATTTCATATTGTTTTGAGTTATTTGTATTATCTTGTATTATAACAAGGTACTGTTGAATTTAAATAAATCTAAGTGGTTATATGAGTTATTTTCAATAAGAAATGGCATAATATACTTTGCCATTTTTTTGAACATTGATGAATCATATTTGAATTCATTAATTTTATCGTATTCCAGCACGTAATGACTCAAGGTATGATAGTAATCTATCTGGCAAAGTTTACATTTAGTTATATCTGCATCAGTTGGTGATGCAACCTCCCCGAGGTACTTGTAGCCCAGCCGGAGCCTGATAGTAGTGACATTCAAGAGTTTGCTTAATTTGTTGGATGCAGAATAGACATGTGGCTCCTTCTGCATGATAGAATGATGATAGATGGACTGACTTGTATCAGTCTCCCTCAGTCACAAGTTAATTATTCTCCACAAACTACTAAATGACATTCAAAGATTGCAAACTACTTCCTCCTAGAAGGTAATATGCCTTCGCCAGTTTATCAGTTCTATCATGCAGAAAGTGTACTCTGACACCGCTGTCCCCTCAAGGAAGGTTCCTTGATGTTGGTGAGGGGCTCTTGATTTAGGGAATTGGATCTGTGCTCCAGTTCCCCGAATTAAGCCTGAATGCCTTCCACATCCCCCCCCCCAGGCGCTGTATAATCCTCCGGGTTTAGCGCTTCCCCCTTGATTATAATAATAATAATGACACCGCTGTCTACAGTCGATGAATGAGACACTTGAGCAACATTTGGGAATATTTATTGTGAAAGCGTCTCGCAGGTCAGTGGCTTCATTATTCCGGTACATTTATACAGTGTATGAATTTTATCAGTTACACAATTTATGCAATATTTGTCGGACACAGCAATATCTTGGACCTTGATGCAGAACATTCTTCAATACTTACTAACCTATAGGTATGACCTACTTACACTAGTAGTTTTTTTCTTCTGGTAATGCTACCTCCAATTACTTCACCTCACCTGGCTGCAGTATACAAGCCCCTTCTCCGTGCATATGCTGCACCTTTATCATGGTTGATAGACTGAACACATCTCCGGGCTGAGGTACTGGTTACCTCAAACTCCTTATCTTCCACTGGCTGGCTGGCGAAACGTTCCACAGTATGGATACCAAATGTTGCACAAGTGCCTCATTCATCATCTCGGTTTCCTAAACCATTTATATAATATCTGTCTACAGTCCTACCATACCTGTGTGTGGTGTCCGAAACATCCTATAATTCACACTCATGGAGTTACTATAGGAGTATTTATGGATGAAAGAAAATCAGTTGCAAGTAAGGTGTCAAAATTAGATACATGGACACATTTGAGTGCAAATAGTTCAGTTTGAAGAGTAGAAGCCCACTTGTTGATGTGCGCTCCGATTTCTGTATAAGGCCCATTACTTCAACACTATCAACACTGTGTTCTTTATCATGGTCCACTGACTCAAATGTTTACCGAAGGACAGTAAATTTGTCAGGCAAGAAAGATTCCTTGCGAATCCGTGTTCATCCTCAGTAAGCAAATCATATTTATCACGGTGGGTTTTTATTATAACAGCTATTATTACTGGGTAAGATCAGGTGCTGGACGGGCTGGAGGGCGGAGACAGGTAATGACTGGGTTCTGCTCGGGTATATGCTTAGACAGTAATTCCATTCCAAACGGCTAGACAATGACGGCCTCCAGACCAGGCCCATTTGTACAGATTTCTGGGAGCATACGCAATTTTACTGTTGAAAGTTAGATTTACATTGCCAGCAGAAGTTCTGATACCACCAAGAACATTCTAATAAGTACAAAATACCGACAAGTTAATGAGTAAGACATGTGTAACAGTTGGGTATTTTTAATGTTGAAACGTTTCGAATACGCGGTAGGCTTCATCAGTCAAATACAGAGGAGAACGTATTGCAGGCAGCATGAGTAGTGGCGCGGTAAAAATGATGTAATCATCTTTACCTCACCATAATGTTCTTACCTTCCTTAGTGTAGTTCGTCAGTGATGTTCCCAGCAGTCGACTCACATTCGCCAGGCAGCACGGAGGAGTTAAGGTTTCTCAGAGCAGTGTCCTGGAACTTCATTGTATCTACCTCACCATCCTTCCTTTTGATCTTCAGTATCGTTCCTTCTTGCCCAACCACTGTCCAGCTTCGTTCGTTGCCCTGAGGATTCACACCAGGAGGATTACTACGAATCCTCTTGTTTTCCTCAGTCAGCCGTCGTTTCACTCGCCTGGCTTCCTCTAACTCCTTCCTTACATTGTTCCAGACTATGGAGCAGAACCATTCTCCAGGCTGAAAAACTGACCACCTTAAATCTACGTCTTCGAGGGTAGTGGACTGATTACATCGTCTTTATTATTACGCTGCTTCTGCGTTCGACTGAAGAAGCTTACTGTTACACATATGTTATACTTACCAAATTGTCGGTAACCTTAACCTGCTGGTATTGCGACTCGTCGGAGGGCGTCGCTGGTTCCGTTCACAGAGAGCTCGCAACGTACATCTTCACATGATACAGGTCACCAGGATACTGATACAGGTCACAACGCTACTGACACAGGTCACAACGCTACTGATACAGGTCACCACGCTACTGACACAGGTCACAACGCTACTGATACAGGTCACCACGCTACTGATACAGGTCACCACGCTACTGATACAGGTCACCACGCCACTCATACAGGTCACCAAGCGACTGATACAGGTCACTACGCTACTGTTAGAGGTCACCATGTTACTGATACAGGTCACAATGCTACTGATACAGATCACCATGTTACTGATACAGGTCAACACCCTACTGATACAGGTCACCATACTACTATTACAGGTCACCATGCTACTGATACAGGCCACGATGCAACTGATACAGATCTCCATGTTACTGATACAGGTCAACACGCTACTGACACAGATCACCACGCTACTGACATAGATCATGTGACTAATACAAGTCACCATGCTATTGATACAGGTCACCATGCTACTGATACAGTTCAATACTATACTGATACAGATCACCATGTTTCAGATACAGGTCACCATGCAACTGATAAAGATCACCATATTACTGATATAGGTCACCACGCTACTGATACAGGTCACCACGCTACTGATATAGGTCACCATGTTACTCATACAGGTCACCATGTTATTGAGACAAGTCACCATGTTACTGATGCAGGTCACCATACTACTGATACAGTTCAATACTATACTGATAAAATCACCATGTTTCAGATACAGGTCACCATGCAACTGATAAAGATCACCATATTACTGATATAGGTCACCACGCTACTGATACAGGTCATCACGCTACTAATACAGGTCACCACACTACTGATGCAGGTCACCGCGCTTCTGATACAAGTCACCACGTTGTTGATATAAGTCAAAAAGCTACTGATAAAAGTCACCTCGCTACTCATACAGGTCGCCACACTACTGATACAGATCACCATTCTACTGACACAGGCCAACACCATACTGATACAGGTCAGCACGCTACTTTCACAGGTCACCCTGCAACTGATACAGATCACCATGTTACTGATACAGGTCACTGTTACGCAGGGTTCTGCATGACACTGTAATGTTGTTATGCAGGGTTCTGCATGACATTGTAATGTATATACAGGAGTGAAGGGTGTCATAATAGTAGGAATGTTATAATTGTAAAGCATAATTTTATAATTCATAATGTGCATTTGGGGTCACTGTAAAGTACTCTAACTGTGATCATAAAGAAATCCTGCTAGGTATTTATTTTCCAACTGTGTTTGGGTACGCGGGGTAAGCGTGACTGGGGGAGTCACGTGGAGTCAGCATGGTGTGGAGGCTGGCGTCGGAGATGCTGTGTATTTAAGCTAAGTTTTGTAGTTGTGCACTCCTTTTGTTTAGCTAACTCAAGCCATAGACTATTCTATGGCTTACCTGTATGTTCACCTAGGCTCTGACATGGTCAGGGTGCGGTGGGATGAGTGAGGAAATAAGAAATGGGGTTGGTATTGGAGTAGTGACGGCCTGGCGCTGACTAGGCTTAGATTGTGACACACGACTGCCTGATGTTCCCTCGCCTCGCCCAGTCCTGCGCCCGAGCCCAGGCCCGCTTCCTGCACAGGCCCGACTGGCCCGACCCTCAGAGCCAATCCTTATCCCGAAGTTACGGGACTAGGCTTAGTGTTATGGTTACTGGACCACCAGCCGCCTGCTTCTTGTGCCCGCTATGTGGGCGTTTAGGATAGGAAATACATGAAAGTGTTCTAGAGTGTGTATATAGTGTTATGTTGAATAAATAGATATATTTTCCTAACTAGGATTTTTGCCTAACCTTCTATAAACCAATCCATTGAAGTACAAATACTGGTTTAGCGCTTTCTGTTTTGACTGGGATAGCCCTGGGTGGCCTGTTTATGCTTGAGATGAGTGTAACTTTTACCTTAGCCCTTAGACAAGGCTCTAGTCCCTAGGTGTCCCACCTTTCTGCGTAACAGTCACTACACAACTAATACAAGTCACCCTGTTACTCATATAGGTCACCACGCTACTTCACATACACGTCACCATGCTAATGCAGATACAGGTCACAACGCTACTGATACAGATCACCATGCTAATGATACAGGTCACCACACTTATGATACAGGTCACATTGCTATTGACTCAGATCACCACCCTACTGATACAGTTCACAACGCTACTTTAGATTAAGGTCACCACGCTACTGATGCATGTCACCATGCTACTGATACAGGTCACCACGGTACTTCAGATACAGGTCACCATGCTACTGATAGAGGTCACAACGCTACTGATACAAGTCACCACGCTTATGACAGAGGTCACATTGCTGTTGACTCAGATCACCACCCTACTGATACAGTTCACAACGCTACTTCAGATACCGGTCAGCACGCTATTAATACAGGTCACCATGCTACTGATACAGGTCACCATGCTTGTGATACAGGTCAGCATGCTAATGACTCAGATCACCACCCTACTGATACGGTTCGTCACTATACTTTAGATAGAGGTCACCACGCTTCTGCAGAGACAGGTCACAATGCTAATTCAAATTCAAATTCAAATTCAAACTTTATTCTCTATAAGTATTACAATGCTGAGTTTACAGAATTTGGTTATTGTGTGGTTTACATGTAGTAAAATAATAATTACAGTGTACCACTAGAACACCTAGCATGGCTAGGCATTTCGGGCAGACTTATATTAAATCTTAGGTTTAAAATGTTACAGAATTATGAGATAAGTTGGTATTATGGCTAAGTGACTAAATACTAGTTGTGAGTTTAGCAATGTGAATGCTTTTGTTTTGGCACTATACATAGTTTCAGTATTGGAGTATCACAGGCCAACTTTTGACTAGTTAAGATTCATTATTTTGAGATTGAGATTGATATTTCTGTTTATGGTCAAATGGGTGAGCGAGTGTAAGTGTGAACCACCAGGTGGTATTCGTATAATTAGTTGACAGGGTGTATCAGGGAGATAAGATGTTTTCTGATGGTAGTTTTGAAGGTGATGAATGTGTCTGCAGTTTTGGAATTTTCAGGTAGGGTGTTCCAGATTTTAGGGCCTTTGACATACATTGAATTTTTGTAAAGGTTTAGATCTATGAAGAGTGGGGGGGGGGTGTTGCCAGGGATGGGATTTAGTGATTATTCTTACTGCGGCTTTTTGTTGGGTTATTATTGGCTTTAGGTGTGTTGCTGCAGTTGAACCCCAAGCACAGATAGCATAGGTGAGGTATGATACAGATCGCTATGCTACTGATACAGGTCACCACACTTATGATACAGGTCACATTGCTATTGACTCAGATCACCACCCTACTGATACAGTTCACAACGCTACTTTAGTTAGAGGTCATCACGCTACTGATGCATGCCACCATGCTACTGAAACAGGGCACCATGGTACTTCAGATACAGGTCACCATGCTACTGATAGAGGTCACCACGCTACTGATACAGGTCACCATGCTATTGATATAGGTCACCATGGTACTTCAGATACAGGTAGCAATGATACTGATTCAGGTCACCACGCTACTGATACAGTTCACAACGCTACTTTAGATAGAAGTCACCACGCTACTGATGCATGCCACCATGCTACTAAAACAGGGCACCATGGTACTTCAGATACAGGTCACCATGCTACTGATAGAGGTCACCACGCTACTGATACAGGTCACTATGCTATTGATATAGGTCACCACACAACTGATATAGGTCACCATGGTACTTCAGATACAGGTAACAATGCTACTGATTCAGGTCACCACGCTACTGATACATGCCACCATGCTACTGATACAGGTCACCATGCTACTGATACAGGTCACAACGCTATTGATACAGGTCACAACGCTTATGATAGAGGTCACATTGCTATTGACTCAGATCACCACCCTACTGATACAGTTCACAACGCTACTTCAGATACCGGTCAGCACGCTACTGATACAAATCCCCACGCTACTGATACAAATCCCCACGCTACTGATACAGATCACGCTACTTCAGATACGGGTCACCACACTACTGATGCAGATAACCACGGTACTGATACAGGTCACCAGGCTGTGTGTTTAAGTGCCCTGGGCGACCCGGAGGGCCATGCCCGCGATGAAGAAAGGGGTGGAGCATTGAAGACTCTAGGTTGAGTTGGCAGCAAGTGAGAGCGAGGCAGGCCTATGTATGCTCACCAAGAGACCTGCCCTCTGGTGGAAACTATGGAAACTGGCAAAGTAGGCTTACTGTCCACACTGCTGATACAGGTCTCCACGCTACTGATAGATGTCACCATGCTACTGTTACAGGTTACCACGCTACTTCAGGTACAGGTCACCATGCTACTAATTCAGGTTACGATGCTTCTTCAGATACAAGTCTCCAGGCTACTGATACAGGTCACCACGGTACTTCTGAAACAGGTCACCATTCTCCTTATACAGGTCATCCTCCAATTCAGATACAGGTCACCATGCTACTTCAGATACAGACCACCATGCTACTGATGCAGGTCACCATGATATTGATGCAGATCACCATGTTTCTGATACAGGTCAACACGCCACTGATACAGGTTACCATGCTACAGATACAGGCCACCATACAACTGATACAAGTCACCACGCTACTAATACAGGTCACCACGCTACTAATATAGATCACCACGCTACTCATACAGGTCACAATGCTACTGATACAGGCCACCTCCGTACTAATACACATCACCACGCTGCTAATATAGGTCACCACGCTACTGATACAGGTCACCACGGTATTTCAGACACAGGTCACCATACTGCTGATACACGACAACCTGCTACTTCAGATACAGGTCACCATGCTACTGACACAGGTCACCATTCTACTTCAAATGCAGCTATTCACGCTACTGATACAGGTCGCAACGCTACTAACACAGGTCACCCTGCTACTTCAGATATAGGTCACCCTGCTACTGATACAGGACAACACGGTACATATTCAGGTCAATCTGCTACTGATACAGGTCACCACGCTACTTCAGATACAGATCACCACGCTACTGATACAGGTTACGATGCTTCTTCAGATACAAGTCTCCAATCTACTGATACAGATCGCTACGCTTAAACAGGTCACCACGGTACACCAGACACAGGTCACCATGCTGCTGATACAGGTCATGCTGCTACTTCAGATACAGGTGTCCCTGCTACTTCAGATACAAGTCACCATGCTACTGATACAGGTCACCACTCTGCTTCAGGTGCAGGTCACCACTCTGCTTCAGGTGCAGATCTCCACGGTATTGATACAGATCATAACGCTACTGATATAGGTCGCAACGCTACTGATACAGGTCACCCTGCTACATCAGATGAGGTCATCTTGCTAGTGATACAGGTAACCACGTTACTTCAGATACAGGTCACCACGCTACTTCAGATACGGGTCACCACGCTACTGATACAGGTTACCATACTTCAGATACAGGTCTCCATGCTACTAATACAGATCACCACGCTACTGATACAGGTCACCACGGTACATGAGATTCAGGTCACCATGCTGCTATTACGGTTGATTTTGGTGGGTGTGAAGCGGAGGATTAATGATAAGGCTATGGAGGCTTCTTACATTATTTGGGTTCTTGATACTCAGGCTGTGTGTTTAAGTGCCCTGGGCGACCCGGAGGGCCATGCCCGCGATGAAGAAAGGGGTGGAGCGTTGAAGACTCTAGGTTGAGTTGGCAGCAAGTGAGAGCGAGGCAGGCCTATGTATGCTCACCAAGAGACACCTGCCCTCTGGTGGAAACTATGGAAACTAGCAAAGTAGGCTTACTGTCCACACTGCTGATACAGGTCACCACGCTACTGATAGATGTCACCATGCTACTGTTACAGGTCACCACGCTACTTCAGGCACAGGTCACTATGCTACTGATACAGGTTACCATACTACTTCAGATACAAGTCTCCACGCTTCTGATACAGGTCACCACGTTACTTCAGATACAGTTCACCATTCTCCTTATACAGGTCACCCTGCTACTTCACATACAAGTCACCCTGCTACTGATAAAAATCACCATTCTACTTCAGATGCAGGTCTCCACGCTACTGATACAGGTCACCACGCTACTTCAGATACTGGTCACCCACCATGCTATTGATAGAAGTTACCGTGCTTCTTCTGATACAGGTCACCATGCTACTGATACAGATCACCAGGTTACTTCTGATACAGGTTACCACGCCACTTCAGATACAGGTCACCATGCAACTTCAGATACAGGTCACCATGCTACTGATACAGGTCACCATGCTTCTGATACAGGTCACCATGCTACTGATATAGATTACCACGTTGCTGATACAGGTCACAACGCTACTGATGCAGGTCACATTGTTATTGATTCAGGTCACCATGTTACTGATACAGGTCACAACGTTACTGATACAGGTCACAACGTTACTGATACTGGTCACAATGTTACTGATACAGGTCACAATGTTACTGATACAGGTCACAATGCTACTGATACAGGTCAACGTTATTGATACAGGTCACCACGTTAATGGTACAGGTCACAACGTTACTGATACAGGTCACAACATTATTGATACATGTTACTACGTCATTGATACAGGTCACAAAGTTACTGATACAGGTCACAACGGTTTTGACACAGGTCCCCACGTTTCTGGTACAGGTCACAACGTTACTGATACAGGTCACAATGTTACTTATACAGGTCACCATGCTACTGATACAGGTTACCACGTTACTGATACAGGTCACAACGTTATTGATACAGTTCACAACGGTACTGATACAGGTCACAACGTTACTGATACAGGTAAAAAAATTACTGATACAGGTCACAATATTACTGATACAGGTCACAATGTTGCTGATACAGGTCGCAATGTTACTGATACAGGTCACAATGTTACTAATACAGTCACAATGTTGCTGATACGGGTCACAACGTTACTGATACAGATCACAATGTTACTGATAGAGGTCACAATGTTACTGATACAGGTCACAGTGTTACTGGTACAGGTCACAATGTTACCGATACATGTAACGTGGGGCTTCTACAGCCGGGGACATACAGGTCTCAATGTTACTGATGCAGGTCACACTGTTACCGATACAGGTCACAATGTTACTAATACGGGTCACAATGTTACTGATACAGGTCACAACTTTACTGATACAGGTCTCAATGTTACTGATACAGGTCACAATGTTGCTGATACAGGTCACGATGTTACTGATACAGGCCATAATGTTACTGATACAGGTCACAATGTTACTGATTCAGGTCACAATGTTACTGATGCAGGTCATTACGCAAGAGAAAGGAAACATATAATCGAGCATTAAGTAGTAGTAATAAAATAGCAGCAGCAGTAGTAGTAGTAGTAGTAGTAGTAGTAGTAGTAGTAGTAGTAGTAGTAGTAGTAGTAGTAGTAGTAAAAGTAATAACAGTAGTAGTAGTAGTGTATGGTAGTAGAAATAATAGTACTAATAGTAGAAGTTATAGCAGTAGAAGAAATGGCAGTTACTGTAGTAGTAGTGAAAGTATCTGTAGTAGTAGTAGTAGTAACAGTAGAAGTAGTAAAAGTATCTGTAGTAGTAGTAGTAATAATGGTAATAGTAATAGTAATAGCCACATTAGCACCGGAGGGTCTTACTAGTGGAAATATGATTTTCAGGCCATGGAGGCAGTGGTCAGGTCTGACTTGCACTAAAATAGTAGTAGTAATAGTAATAGTACCATGATTCCCTGATGTTGATGTGTTGTTTAATACCTTGGGTAAGCATCACGCAGCTAAACGAACATATTCATGACAGGTGAAATGATGTCTGTGTTGTTACCTGAGTACCAGACACACGGAGACCCGTGTGTATGAAGCCACCTTACACCTGTGTCCAATATTGTTACACATAGTAAGTGTTACACCTGTGTCCAACATTGTTACACACAGTAAGTGTATTATCTCCGAGAGTCCAGAATAAACTTTGCTTCTAACACACGACACAACCATCACCTGAGACACTTTAATTACTTCTGCTACTACTACTACAACAACAACATATACTTCTACTAATACTACCACTACTACTTCGACTACAGCAACTGCTAATACTACTACTACTACAACAATGTTAAACAACAACTACTACTACTATTACTACAACTACTATTACTACTTCTACTACTACTACTACTGCTTACTACAACAACAACAACGGCAACATCAACTACTACTACTATTACTACTACAGTAACAACAACACCAACTACTACTATTACTACTACTACAACGGCAACAGCATCAACTACTACTGCTACAACTACTACTACATCACTACTACTATTACCCCTCCTTCCCTACATATATTCACTGTATTCACATAATGTACAATATGTATTGGCTTAACAAAGCTTCCATTTGGCGAAAAGTTGCCTTAATAAATGTCTCATTAAGTTGCGTATGTGTCCATTTACCCGATTACAATAGCAAGATTACAGAGGTACATGATGGGTAGGCGTTAGGAACATGTGTATGTGATTAATTAGCCCCATTAACGTATTAAGCTTTGCACAATTGTACTCACTTGTTTGTGGTTGCAGCAGCCGATTCTCAGCTCCTGACCCCGACTTTCCACCTGCCACTACTGGCTTCGCACTCTCCTGGCGCTGGAGCTCTATCATAATTATTCTTAAATCTAACGCGAATCCCACCTCAACCGCTTCGCTGTCTAGGTCGGTCGATTTCCGGAACAGCAACGCTAAGAAAGTGTTTCCTAACACCCCTGATAATTATATTCCAGTTGTGCCCTCGCGTTCCTGACCCCTCTAGCCTCTCAAACAAGCTTGCCCTGTCCACCCCGTCTATTCTTCTCAGTATTTTGCACATTGTAGTCATATATTCTGTTTCCTGTCATCTTTTCCCTTCATTGGCTTTCATTATCTTCCATCTGCTTGTCCAGATCCATTTTAGTCTTCCCTGGTCAGTACCTGTTTGTTTCTCTCATCAGTTTCACGTAATCTGCTAACGGGGAAGCCTCTGACGTGATTTTTTCTGTCATATAGTTTACATACATAAAAAACAATGCTGGTCCAAGTACTGACCCGCGTGGAACCCCACTCGTCACACTCTCCTGCGCCGGGTCGCCATCTGGAGAAGACCCGGGCCGGAAGTACCGTCGAACCTACATGAATGAATGTCACACTCCCCAATTCTGACACCTCCTCCTAGACAAAAATTAGCTCTTTGCTTCCTGCTAGGTGTTCCTTAATCCACTTTAGCCTTATCCGTGTTGTTCCTGCCTGGTCCTCTAGCTTTCATCCCATAATTCCAAAAATATACTGACATCCATCTCTCTCTCTCTCTCTCTCTCTCTCTCTCTCTCTCTCTCTCTCTCTCTCTCTCTCTCTCTCTCTCTCTCTCTCTCTCTCTCTCTCTCTCTCAAAACTGTGTTGGCTGTTATTTATAAATCTGTTCCTTTCCAGGTGCCCCGCTTTTCTTCTGATAATATTTGATAGTGGTTCACATAGTTATATCTGATCCCTCTCTCAGAATCCACTGAGAGATGTTTTCTGGTCTCCTTGCCTTCAAGATGGGTATCTGAATTACTCAGTAGTCTCTTCACCTCTCATCTCATTGTGTGTAATACTTGTTCGTGCTCTCTTTCTCTCTGACACTCTGGCAATGTTTACGATTACACTGACTTCCTGTTCATTCTTTCACATTTGTCTTTCTGATGTGGCTATACAGTAACTTTGGCTCTGATCTGGCTTTTCCTGTCTATACTTCCTTACTACTCTTGTATGTTCAACTTTTGCCTTCCTGCATCTCTGCCATGGCTCATTCTGTTCTTGCCTGTGCTTGTTTCTAGGTACAAATTTCTCCTCTGCTTCCCGGCACTATCCAGCTAAGTACTTCATCACTTCATTCACTGTCCTTCCATCTAGCTTGCTCTCCCATGGCACTCATGCCTGTACAGTCTCCTCTTCTGAATTCGGGTTTGTTCCTTCACGTTTTGTGATCCTGTTAACACGAACTTCGACAACAGATTCGAACATCAGTACTGCGTGCAGACTAGCACCAAGAGGCCTTTCGTATTCAGTGTCCTCTTCATCATCTTCATCAAGGTTCAGCCTAGTTGAATCGTCGCCTCCTCTCTCTCTAGTCGTTCCTAACATGCTGGCTCATAAAGTTTTCCATCGCCGTCAACAGCTTAGCGCTCCATGTTTCCAGTCCTCTGTGTGACTCCAGACTTTCTCAGTCTGTTTCATTATCGATGAAGTCTCGCAAGATCAATAGTTCTGCATTGCCTGTGTGGTCTCTTCTAGCCACCTCTGTATCGTGTCGACCACCCACCACCCTGCTGTTGTTACCATATTTTTTACATCACTGCTATTACCACCATCGGTCCCCCAGTTCTAAATGTCCATATTACGAAGCCATGCGATTCCTCATCCCTTTCTGATTAACAATGCTACTCTTACACTTCTGTTTCCTCTCTCCTTTGTCAGTATTTGATATCCTCCTGGCAATATCACATCTGTTACCATCTCTGAGAGCTTGGTCTCTGTTTTACTATAGAGTCTGCAGATGCCTCCAGTATTAGCTTTTACCATTTATCACTCTTGTTATTCAATCTTCATATGTCTGCAATACTTTTAGTTTCCTTGTAGTTACAATGCACTGGTTTTTGGGTTCCTGTTCTAGTTCTTGTTCATGTGTCATGGGAGGAGTGGGCATGGGGGTGGAGGTTGGGGTAAGGTTAAGAACTAGTTGTCAGGTGGACCTTGCACTGGAAGGTGTTGTAGAACCAGTAAGTTTAGCCATTATTTAACTGAGAATTATGCTAAATGGACTCACTGGCTTAACCTTAAAGAGTTGAGTTTTGGATAGTAATACAATAAAAGATTTTTTAAGATAGACTGCAACTTCCCTCATGTTGAATTTAAAATATATATATATATATATATTATATATATATATATATATATATATATATATATATATATATATATATATATATATATATATATATATATATATATATATATATATATATATATATATGTCGTGCCGAATAGGCAGAACTTGCGATCTTGGCTTAAATAGCAACGCTCATCTTGCCATATAGGACAAGTGAAAATTTGTGTATGCAATAATTTCGCAAAAATCATTCTAAACCTAACGAAAAAAATATATTTCATTGTGTTTGTTTAGTATTAAATTACTGTAAACGTATCTAAATTATATTTAGCAGGATTAGGGTAAAATAAATTGTGCGTGTTATAATAAGGTTAGGTAAGTTTTCTAAGATTCTTTTAGTGTAAAATTAAAAATTTTTACTTTAACGTTAATGAAAAAAAAAATATCTTCAAACGCATAAGAGAAAATTTCAGAAAGGACTTAATTTTAAATGAGTTCTTGCTAATTGACCAGTTTTACATATTCGGCACGACATATATATATATATATGTATATATATATATATATATATATATATATATATATATATATATATATATATATATATATATATATATATATATATATATATATATATATATATATATATATATATATATATATATCATTAAAATACTTAAAGATTTTTTATTTTTTATTATCACACCGGCCGATTCCCACCAAGGCAGGGTGGCCCGAAAAAGAAAAACTTTCACCATCATTCACTCCATCACTGTCTTGCCAGAAGGGTGCTTTACACTACAGTTTTTAAACTGCAACATTAACACCCCTCCTTCAGAGTGCAGGCACTGTACTTCCCATCTCCAGGACTCAAGTCCGGCCTGCCGGTTTCCCTGAATCCCTTCATAAATGTTACTTTGCTCACACTCCAACAGCACGTCAAGTATTAAAAACCATTTGTCTCCATTCACTCCTATCAAACACGCTCACGCATGCCTGCTGGAAGTCCAAGCCCCTCGCACACAAAACCTCCTTTACCCCCTCCCTCCCTTAAAGATTATTATAAAATATTCAAAATATGAAAACTTATAATTTGGTGCAATGACACCTAATCATGTTGATAAGCCAGAGAGAGAAACATGTTCCCTGCAGATATTTTGAGAAACGTAGTATGTACATACGTACCCTGAAGAGCTGAATGAGGCCACGGACTCGTATAGTACGTTTTAGTGTTTTCAAGTGCATAAGAGGTGAGACACTGATCTCTGACTCTCTAGTGGGGATTAGGCCTTTAAGATGTGACCTTAACATACGTACCGTGTCACAGTGAGTAACTGGCGCAAATCTCTTTCTTGTGACTTGTAGCCGAGGTTAGGTTACAGCTCCCCTAAGTTACAGCGAAGGACACACCATCATGACTCACGTAGCACCAACAGTAAATCATATAGTCGGAGATAAAAATAACGTGGCATGCATGTGCACGGCGCCAGGCAGGGCAGACAATGAGCGGTCCATCACTGCCTTGGTCACCTGCAGGGTAACATTATAAGCCATCATGGCCCCTGATATCACTCCGGGA
The DNA here is from genome assembly GCF_038502225.1 of Cherax quadricarinatus. Lineage (NCBI taxonomy): Eukaryota > Metazoa > Arthropoda > Malacostraca > Decapoda > Parastacidae > Cherax > Cherax quadricarinatus. Next base: position 41,105,502 of record NC_091293.1, read on the forward strand.
GGCCCAATCCTGGCGCCATGCTCCCACAACCATGGCTTCAGTCGACTTCTTCCCGGGGCGTGATGTCCTCGGAGGAGTAATTATTTTCTTTCAAATTGTTTAAAGCGATCCAACTGCCAGGATTTTTTACCATAATACTTTTACTTCAGATAAGCATGAAGAAAATTCGGTCATCAAATCCTTCTCGAGACTTTGGTATGTCAGCCATGATATCGTGGTTTACCAATTTTACTACTGGCGTATAACATGCATTAAAGATGGGGAAGAGAATCGATGGTGAACCAGTCTCTAAATAATTTACCGATTACTTTGCAAAAATTGGCATTATTCCAGCAGAGTGACTCGTGTTAAGGCAAGAAGCGTTGTGGGAAGGAGCGCCGAGTGGAAGACAAGGACGAAGAGCAAGTGTCAAGGCGCCAGCAACTAGAATCCTAGCGGGCGGCTCAGGGCTCCTTGTTGTCCAGGTCCAGTCAAGGCAAACTCGCTCTAATTGTTCTCAAAAGCAGTCACACCCTTAGGTCACCCACTGAAAACATCGGCATCATCGGCCCACAAGACTGAGGCGAACATTTTATTATTCTCACTGTTTTCTACCCGTAACTCTGAAAGATAGATTATTATTATTATTATTATTATTATTATTATTATTATTATTATTATTATTATTATTATTATTATTATTATTATTATTATTATCATCATCATTATCATGTGGAAGCACTATAGTTACATGATCATACAGTACCTAGGGACCAGGAAGTAATCAAATTTTATCCCAGTTTATTGTATCAGCAACTTCACCAACATCAAGCCCCCCCCCCAACTCAAAAAAAAAAAACTGAAGGAAGATTTGTAGAGGACTTCTGAAATAATGGCTGAGTAAAGCTACAGTTCTGTGGCTGGAACAACTCACAGCTTAACCAATAACTGGAAATGAAGCCCTGGTGACTGACAGATGAAGGAAAATTTGGCAAAAAATATCCAAATAGCAAAGGAAGAGAAGTGGACGTAAACCAACAGTTTCTCTAACCTCAAGACACTAGGCTCTTTCTTGTTGCCTTCAATAACCTTGCTCCATTTATCAAGTGTAAAGCAAAATGGTAATCTAACTCCCAACTTCATTTCCTGGACATTCATGTCCACCACTCTGCTGCAGACTTATCTTTTATTTCTGTTTATGGCAAGGCTATGCAAAGTGGCATGTAATTTCATTAGTTTATTTACCAGGCATAATCTGTAAACTAAGTGTTCTCGTTTCTCTCTCTCTCTCTCTCTCTCTCTCTCTCTCTCTCTCTCTCTCTCTCTCTCTCTCTCTCTCTCTCTCTCTCTCTCTCTCTCTCTCTCTCTCTCTCTCTCTCTCTCTAGTGCCTTCCTTGTCTGTGATTCTCCATTTCTCGACTGGGAAATTCTGTCATCTCATTTCCATCAAGTCATTATACTTTTATTCTAAAAGAAATCTTAATAAAACCCTTTGTCCTGATGATGAATAAGAAACATGTGCAATACTTAGGTGTCTTTATTGTCGAAGTGCTTTACCTTCACAACAGGCTTCTTTAGTCACTTACAGCAGAATACAACACTGGAGACAGTAGAAGTAGTTTTAACGTGATTGGTTCGTCACCCTCGGTAGCTGATCAGTCCCTCAAGCCTAAACCATAGGCTCAAATGAGGCCAGGCCTAATATACTAGAGCAGAAGTGGGGTGAAGGTCTGGCTGCATGCAAGCTTTAAAAGCTTGAGGGATTGACCGCTACCTACTAAGAGTAACAAACTGAAAACGTCAAAGTTACTACGTAGTATTCCCAGTGTTGTATTCTTCTGTATTCGCAGTACAGATTCCTAAGTGTTGCACATATGTCTTATTCATCAACTTGTCGGTATTGTTTACCATCAATAATATTATACCTTTTGTCCTCTTGACTTCAGTTTTTATTTTGTTAAATTACTATACTTTTAAGCATTCTGGTTCATACTTCTGCTTCTCCTGTTACCGAAGTATTTGTGCCACATACCAATATATTGGTCAAGCAGAACGCTCTTTTTTCCAGGATATTTCAAGAATGCAAAAACAGTGTTCGTCTTGCTGATAGTAACAACGCGCTTTCTGTCTTGCAATAATAATAATAATAATAATAATAATAATAATAATAATAATAATAATAATAATAATAATAATAATAATAATAATAATATCTTTATTCAGTACAAGTACATGTACAAGGTATACAGGTCTAGCTCACATCAATGACATACTACTATATATAAAGCCGCTTGTTATGCAGAGCATTTCCCGCAAATTAGGTCAGTTTTGTCCCAGGATGTGACCCACACCAGTCGACTAACACCCAGGTACCCATTTTACTAATAGGTAAACATAGATAACCGGTGTAAGGAAACACGTTCAATGTTTCCACCCCGTCGCCGGGAACTGAACCCGGACCAGGCCATAGCCATCAATAATCTGATATACTCTTCCAAGATTATTTATCTATCCCACTTCGAAACTACACATTTTGTCTTGTTTAAGAAACTTTGCGCACAACATCCATGACATGGATCTCACAGAAACTATGTTCCGGTAGATGCTGGTCTCTTTCAGTACACTGTTGAATACTCTTATACGTGACTCTCTCAGAAGCCAAGAAGAAGAACAGAAGAAGACACCTTCCAAGTCACCTACTTATGCTGCCATCACCAAACTCCAGGCCGACACAACAAAACTTTTAAAAGCTACCCAACCTTCCACCACTACTCCATCAGCTTGTGAACCTACAAAAATTCATTACTGTATGCTATATGCACACATGCATAATATGGCGTTACCAGGCTCCTTCAACACTTATTAACGAGCTCTTCCGATTGAACAGCATGCCAAACTTTACTTTCCCAGACTCTCCACCATCTGCCGACATCATGAAGCTCACCAAAGAATTAGGCAACATCACAAAACCTGAAATTCCATCTCCAAGAAACAACCAATCAGCGACTTCCAACATCACAACCGCTGTGGACCAGTCACCTGAGTCTTCCACCTCTTTTGCTACTACTAACGAACCACCTGCTTCATCTCCAACTCAACCACCAAAAGCCAAGAAAGCTAAGACACTTCCTCCTGAAAATCCACCTCAAGATACTCGAAGACCTGGAGAAATGGAAGAGGAAACAATATTTAGACCAACTGAACCCCTCACCTTCTGTGAGGGAAAAGTTCAATAGATAGGAGTAGCGAGGGAGTATATAGTAACAATAGTTTCATTGCCGGCTACTTGTTAAGGTAGGGTAAGTCCAGCTCCCGCTATTCCCGCCTTTTCTCCCCCACCCCTAAAGTGATAGTTTGATTGCCGGCTGCTTGTTAAGGTAGGGTTAGTCTAGCTCCGGCTATCCCTTCCCCTCCTTCTTCCCCCCCCCCCCCCGAAAGGTGACGTGTGGGGCTCTGGTCCAAACAGTAATCACTAGACTCACAGCTCCCAGCACTGCTGTAAGTACATGCCTGCCTTGTATTCTAGTGGATTTATTGGTTGAAAGCTTCACTTTTGACCAATAATAAACTTAGTCCTTTCAGTCTTGCTCTAAGTTGACTGTTGTAATAATCACCACGTCTTTTAGGTATTGTACTTATCATGGAGAGTGATTACTTAAGCAGTGGGTAACCTGTCTATCTTTTCAGCTTGGATGACAGAGAGGGTCACCTGTCAATCAACGAGATGAACTGATGGAGAGGGACTAACATCCTGAGACTTCCCCTTTTTGGATTTAATTACCTGTGCACCTGTATGAAATTGCAGGACGTAACCCCACATCATTGCAGCGGTAAAGAACCTGCTTTCCTGTCATCGGGATAAAATACTCACGGCGATACTCTGTGAAGAACTAGCCGGTGGTGGTCACCAACACCTGCGCCCCCCCCCCCCCCCCCCCACAACAGCAACGGCTAAGATTTCAACAACACGAAGTGTCACCAACACCAGACACCCCAATATATATATATTAGCATTGAGTTCAAATGTTATTTTATTCATTTCATTTTTCATTTTTCTTTCAAATAGGATATACCTGTCATGTTTTATTGTTTTATGTTTGCTTTAATAAATAATAGTGTTTATCTTTGTGAATTATTATTTCGTTTTCTATTCATTAATTTTCCTGAGGAGGAGCCAGCCTTAGTAATACTTATTGAAGTTGTTACAGGGCTGAGTAAGCCTTCACACCTTCTATACATATAACCCTCACACCCCGTCGCTATATGCACCTCAGGTCATCTATTCCATGTACCATGGTAGTATCAAGTACACTGTTGCTCCTGGATGCGATCCCCACACTGAAACTGCCCTAATTGCAGACTTAGAAAAAGACAGCAAAAGTCTGCTCAAACTTAGTTTATTATCAAAACCTGCTTTCAAAAGACTTCAAAATGGCTCTACGACAGGAACGAATACTAACAAAACGCATACTTAACCAATCATATTAAGCATGCCTCCCTTCCATCCCGCTTCCCGCCGATCTCCAGCAACCAATCGCCGACCAGATCTACAGATCAACCACCATGATGCAGTCTGCACAGCTTGCCCACGTCGTTCACATTCTCAGCCGAGTCCTGATCTTTCCAGCTCTATCCCACGATCGTCTCAGCTGCTGGGTTAAGCCCTGGCTCTATTTCTACAACTATGAACACTCCTCTCCTTCGCTATTCTTCGTCTGTCCCGTCTTCCCCGCTCATCCCATTGGGATCTTACCTGAACTCGTTCGTTCGTTCGTTCGTTCTCAGACATTGTTTGTTTTGTCTCCCGATATCCTCATCTAATTTTTGGTTTCGTTGTTTTCTTTCTTACTTGCGACTTGATAATAGTCCAGGATATAGAGAAACGCCATCTAGTTTACGTTTCCAATTTTAAGATTAGTCCTGGAATAATAGTTATAACAAGTCCATGTGAAGAAATTTAAACAGAAGATAAGGCTGGTACTCTATATTAAGAAAAATAACTGGGATTCTCTTCAGTTTGTCTGATATCTTTTTTATGTACTCAATATTCATCCTGTTAACGGCAAGGGGTGCAAAATAACGAGGGCGTTAATTGTACTCCTAAATATCCAATATTCCACTTATCATCTACTTAATTTTCTTACCTTTCATTTTATTTTTCCACGTGTATTTGCTTCAACCAATGATAAGTATATTCCACACTTCTGTATTTGAATCGCGAGAGAATGTTACGTAGACTAGCAGAGTTGCGACAGACCGACAGGTGTCGTACAGGTTTGTGTAGGCTGTGCCCAGCCTAGTACTGCATTCGCTAGTCCAGGACATTCTGTTACTGTCCGGCCGTAAACTAGCCTGAGATGAATAAAAACTAGATGCATTTCGGTCAATGAGAGATCAAAATAAAGATATCCCCGTGTTCCATAACCCCAGCCCAGTCTACTTCAATGCACGATTGGCCTTGTGTAGGCTGCGGCATATGTTGACGATGCAGTTAAATATTAGTGTTGAAGATTTGAAGGGAATCAGACGAGGCATTCACAAGTCATCAAAAGGAAACTAATATCCAAATTTCTTCAATGTAAATGGCAAATTAGGCCATTACACAGCCCGAATCTAATTCAAGCCTTTCAATGAGATGAAAAATACCAGTATCCTAATATACATTATGCTTGAAGCATAATGAAGTTATCAGTATGGGATAGTTGAAACTAATCAGATGCGACAGTAAGAAAGTATAGCATGAAAAGCAGCATTTTAGTTTTTCCAGCTGGGGCTAATACAGGCCAAAATCAATCCATGCATTTATCCAAGATGGACCACTTTTTAAGAAAGTAAATTCTGTGCAAGCACAGATGTTAAAGTCACATTAAAGAACATTAAATTTATTTAACCCAAGATAACCAAATATTCACACTGTGATTTTCTTCTGATGGTAGGAAACATTCTCCGATTATTTCACAGAAACCAGTTTGATTAATACAACTGGCACATGATAACTTACACAACCTAACAGTGAAAGAATGTTTTCCTTTGAAAAACACATCAGCACTAAAAGTTTGAAGTTGAACAGAAGATGTAGTGCCCAGTTATTGCATAGAATCCAACAAAATTTGTGCCCATACTGTTTTAACCCATGAAAAAATGGAATCCATTTTATACGATGCATCAGTCATTGATGATTGATGCCACTCACAACTGATATGCTTTAATCAGAGGAGAGCGTTAAACCCGCAGGAGTTATATAGCGCCTGTGGAATTGAAGGCATTCAGATTCGATAAGTGCAGATCCTTGGATCAAGAGCCCCTCACCAACATCAAGTAAACATAATCCATCAGGGTAAAATAATACTATACCATCTCGAGAATAAAAGAGACAAAATGGCATCTATACACTCCATTAAATATACCAAAACCTTCTTCTAAGTGTGAGACAACACTGATGAAATTTTGCAGCCGAGTAGAGAAGTCTGTGACTACCCATCACAGGGAAACAAAAGTTGGGAACGACCTATGTATGTAACATTGGCTACAGGGTATCAACACATGCAAATAGATCCATGAATCTTGCCCAAAATGCATCGCGCAAGAGATAAAAATTTGAAGCCGATCAAATAATGTGTTCTCGAGTAATAAACGAAAATTTGTGAGAAAGGAAACGAAAATGAAAATAGTATAATCGCCTTAAACACCATACAATCATGGATTTATATTTTCTCAATTGTGGTTTTTTCTCATTTACGTTCTTTTTAAAATTCTCTACAGTTCAGTAAGAAAAGATATTTGATTCTATTTTTTTTTAAATTCAATTTTATAAAAATGTAAAAACATGGCAAATTGGAATTTAGGGTTTGATGGCGATCAGATGAGGCATTCTGTAGTTATTATATGCGAAACAATTTGCTTAATAAAATTAGCAAATTGAAATCTACATAGCTAATAGTGAGTGACAAAGTGAGGGAAGCCCACCACTGGTAAAGCCCACCACTGGTAAAGCCCACCACTGGTAAAGCCAACCACTGGTAAAGCCCACCACTGGTAAAGCCCACCTCTGGTAAAGCCCACCACTGGTAAAACCCACCTCTGGTAAAGCCCATCACTGGTAAAGCCCACCTCTGGTAAAGCCCACCACTGGTAAAGCCCACCTCTGGTAAATCCCACCTCTGGTAAATCCCACCTCTGGTAAAGCCCACCACTGGTAAAGTCCACCACTGGTAAAGCCCACCTCTGGTAAAACCCACCTCTGGTAAATCCTACCTCTGGTAAATCCCTCCTCTGGTAAAGCCCATATCTGGTAAAGCCCACCTCTGGTAAAGCCCACCACTGGTAAAGCCCACCTCTGGTAAAGCCCACCTCTGGTAAATCCCACCTCTGGTAAATCCCACCTCTGGTAAAGCCCACCACTGGTAAATCCCACTTCTGGTAAATCCCACCTCTGGTAAAGCCCACCACTGGTAAAGCCCACCACTGGTAAAGCCCACCTCTGGTAAATCCCACCACTGGTAAAGCCCACCTCTGGTAAAGCCACAACTGGTAAAGCCCACCTCTGGTAAATCCTACCTCTGGTAAATCCCACCTCTGGTAAATCCTACCTCTGGTAAATCCCACCTCTGGTAAAGCCCACCACTGGTAAATCCCACCTCTGGTAAAGCCCACCTCTGGTAAATGCCACCTCTGGTAAAGCCCACCTCTGGTAAAGCCCACCACTGGTAAAGCCCACCTCTGGTAAATCCCACCACTGGTAAAGCCCACCTCTGGTAAATCCCAAAACTGGTAAAGCCCACCTCTGGTAAATCCCACCTCTGGTAAAGCCCACCTCTGGTAAAGCCACAACTGGTAAAGCCCACCTCTGGTAAATCCTACCTCTAGGTAAATCCCACCTCTGGTGGAAATCCCTACCTCTGGTAAAATCCACCTCTAGTAAAGCCCCACCACTGGTAAATCCCACCTCTGGTAAAGCCCACCTCTGGTAAATGCCACCTCTGGTAAAGCCCACCTCTGGTAAAGCCCACCACTGGTAAAACCCACCTCTGGTAAAGCCCACCTCTGGCAAATCCCACCTCTGGTAAATCCCACCTCTGGTAAAGCCCACCAATGCTAAAGCCCACCACTGGTAAAGCCCACCTCTGATAAATCCCACAACTGGTAAAGCCCACCTATGGTAAGTCCCACCAATGGTAAAGCCCACCTCTGGTAAATCCCACATCTGGTAAAGCCCACCTCTGGAAAAGCCCACCACTGGTAAAGCCCACCTCTGGTAAAGCCCACCTCTGGTAAATCCCACCTCTGGTAAATCCCACCTCTGGTAAATCCCACCTCTGGTAAATCCCGCCTCTGGTAAAGCCCACCACTGGTAAAGCCCACCTCTGGTAAATCCCACCTCTGGTAAAGCCCACCTCTGGTAAAGCCCACCACTGGTAAAGCCCACCTCTGGTAAAGCCCACCTCTGGTAAATCCCACCTCTGGTAAAGCCCACCTCTGGTAAATCCCACCTCTGGTAAAGCACTCCTCTGGTAAAGCCCACCACTGGTAAAACCCACCTCTGGTAAAGCCCACCTCTGGTAAATCCCACCTCTGGTAAATCACAACTCTGGTAAAGCCCACCACTGGTAAATCCCACCTCTGGTAAATCCCACCTCTGGTAAAGCCCACCACTGGTAAAGCCCACCACTGGTAAAGCCCACCTCTGGTAAATCCCACCACAGGTAAAGCCCACCTCTGGTAAACCCCACCACTGGTAAAGCCTACCTCTGGTAAATCCCACCTCTGGCAAAGCCCACCTCTGGTAAAGCCCACCTCTGGTAAAGCCCACCTCTGGAAAAGCCCACCTCTGGTAAATCGCACCTCTGGTAAATCCCACCTCTGGTAAATCCCACCTCTGGTAAATCCCACCTCTGGTAAAGCCCACCACTGGTAAATCCCACCTCTCGTAAAGCCCACCTCTGGTAAAGCCCACCTCTGGTAAATCCCACTTCTGGTAAAGCCCACCTCTGGTAAATCCCACCTCTGGTAAAGCCCACCTCTGGTAAAGCCCACCACTGGTAAAACCCACCTCTGGTAAAGCCCACCTCTGGTAAATCCCACCTCTGGTAAAACCCACCTCTGGTAAATCCTACCTCTGGTAAATCCCACCTCTGGTAAATCCCACCTCTGGTAAAGCCCACCACTGGTAAAGCCCACCTCTGGTAAAGCTCACCTCTGGTAAATCCCACCTCTGGTAAATCCCACCTCTGGTAAATCCCACCTCTGGTAAATCCCACCTCTGGTAAAGCCCACCACTGGTAAAGCCCACCTCTGGTAAATCCCAACTCTGGTAAAGCCCACCTCTGGTAAAGCCCACCACTGGTAAAGCCCACCTCTGGTAAATCCCACCTCTGGTAAAGCCCACCACTGGTAAAGCCCACCTCTGGTAAATCCCACCTCTGGTAAAGCCCACCTCTGGTAAAGCCCACCTCTGGTAAAGCCCACCACTGGTAAAGCCCACCTCTGGTAAAGGCCACCTCTGGTAAATCCCACCTCTGGTAAATCTCACCTCTGGTAAAGCCCACCACTGGTAAATCCCATCTCTGGTAAATCCCACCTCTGGTAAAGCCCACCACTGGTAAAGCCCACCACTGGTAAAGCCCACCTCTGGTAAATCCCACCTCTGGTAAAGCCCACCACTGGTAAAGCCCACCACTGGTAAAGCCCACCTCTGGTAAATCCCACCTCTGGTAAATCCCACCTCTGGTAAATCCCACCTCTGGTAAATCCCACCTCTGGTAAAGCCCACCTCTGGTAAATCCCACCTCTGGTAAATCCCACCTCTGGTAAATCCCACCACTGGTAAATCCCACCACTAGTAAATCCCACCACTGGTAAATCCCACCTATGGTAAGTCCCACCACTGGTAAAGCCCACCTCTGGTAAATCCCACCTCTGGTAAATCCCACAACTGGTAAAGCCCACCTCTGGTAAATCCCACCTCTGGTAAATCCCACCTCTGGTAAAGCCCACCACTGGTAAAGCCCACCTCTGGTAAATCCCACAACTGGTAAAGCCCACCTATGGTAAGTCCCACCACTGGTAAAGCCCACCTCTGGTAAATCCCACCTCTGGTAAATCCCACCTCTGGTAAAGCCCACCACTGGTGAAGCCCACCACTGGTAAAGCCCACCTCTGGTAAGTCCCACCACTGGTAAAGCCCACCTCTGGTAAATCCCACCTCTGGTAAATCCCACAACTGGTAAAGCCCACCTCTGATAAATCCCACCACTGGTAAAGCCCACCTATGGTAAGTCCCACCACTGGTAAAGCCCACCACTGGTAAATCCCACCTCTGGTAAATCCCACCTCTGGTAAATCCCACCTCTGGTAAAGCCCACCTCTGGTAAAAGTCTGAAGCTTATCAGAAGTCAGCCGCCAGTATTTTAACATTATCAGTAGGATATCAAATTTGTGTCTAAGACTAAACTCATGGTTATCACAATTATTATAGAAAGATTGTTAATAAAATGTGAAGCCAACCATAATAAGCATTCTTTAGTTATTGAATAAAAAATATAAATCACTATTTATTCAATAAATTTGGCAAACTGGGACTAACGCCATCCAGTGGCACCCTGAGTCTTGTGTTGTTACCAGTGGCACCCTGAGTCTTGTGTTGTTACCAGTGGTACCCTGAGTCTTGTGTTGTTACCAGTGGCACCCTGAGTCTTGTGTTGTTACCAGTGGCACCCTGAGTCTTGTGTTGATACCAGTGGTACCCTGAGTCTTGTGTTGTTACCAGTGGTACCCTGAGTCTTGTGTTGTTACCAGTGGCACCCTGAGTCTTGTGTTGTTACCAGTGGCACCCTGAGTCTTGTGTTGTTACCAGTGGTACCCTGAGTCTTGTGTTGTTACGAGTGGTACACTGAGTCTTGTGTTGTTACCAGTGGCACCCTGAGTCTTGTGTTGTTACCAGTGGCACCCTGAGTCTTGTGTTGTTACCAGTGGTACCCTGAGTCTTGTGTTGTTACCAGTGGCACCCTGAGTCTTGTGTTGTTACCAGTGGCACCCTGAGTCTTGTGTTGTTACCAGTGGCACCCAGAGACTTGTGTTGGTTCCTGTGGCACCCTGAGTCTTGTGTTGTTACCAGTGGGACCCTGAGTCTTGTGTTGTTACCAGTGGCACCCTGAGTCTTGTGTTGTTACCAGTGGCACCCTGAGTCTTGTGTTGTTACCAGTGGCACCCTGAGTCTTGTGTTGTTACCAGTGGCACCCTGAGTCTTGTGTTGTTACCAGTGGCACCCTGAGTCTTGTGTTGTTACCAGTGGCACCCTGAGTCTTGTGTTGTTACCAGTGGAACCCTGAGTCTTGTGTTGTTACCAGTGACACCCTGAGTCTTGTGTTGTTACCAGTGGCACCCTGAGTCTTGTGTTGTTACCAGTGGCACCCTGAGTCTTGTGTTGTTACCAGTGGCACCCTGAGTCTTGTGTTGTTACCAGTGGCACCCTGAGTCTTGTGTTGTTACCAGTGGCACCCTGAGTCTTGTGTTGTTACCAGTGGCACCCTGAGTCTTGTGTTGTTACCAGTGGCACCCTGAGTCTTGTGTTGTTACCAGTGGTACCCTGAGTCTTGTGTTGTTACCAGTGGCACCCTGAGTCTTGTGTTGTTACCAGTGGCACCCTGAGTCTTGTGTTGTTACCAGTGGCACCCTGAGTCTTGTGTTGTTACCAGTGGCACCCTGAGTCTTGTGTTGTTACCAGTGGCACCCTGAGTCTTGTGTTTTTACCAGTGGCACCCTGAGTCTTGTGTTTTTACCAGTGGCACCCTGAGTCTTGTGTTGTTACCAGTGGCACCCTGAGTCTTGTGTTGTTACCAGTGGCACCCTGAGTCTTGTGTTTTTACCAGTGGCATCCTGAGTCTTGTGTTTTTTTTACCAGTGGCACCCTGAGTCTTGTGTTTTTACCAGTGGCACCCTGAATCTTGTGTTTTTACCAGTGGCACCCTGAGTCTTGTGTTTTTTTTACCAGTGGCACCCTGAGTCTTGTGTTTTTACCAGTGGTACCCTGAGTCTTGTGTTTTTACCAGTGGTACCCTGAGTCTTGTGTTTTTACCAATGGCACCCTGAGTCTTGTGTATTTTTACCAGTGGTACCCTGAGTCTTGTGTTTTTACCAGTGGCACCCTGAATCTTGTGTTTTTACCAGTGGCACCCTGAGTCTTGTGTTTTTACCAATGGCACCCTGAGTCTTGTGTATTTTTACCAGTGGTACCCTGAGTCTTGTGTTTTTACCAGTGGCACCCTGAATCTTGTGTTTTTACCAGTGGCACCCTGAGTCTTGTGTTTTTACCAATGGCACCCTGAGTCTTGTGTATTTTTACCAGTGGTACCCTGAGTCTTGTGTTTTTACCAGTGGTACCCTGAGTCTTGTGTTTTTACCAGTGGCACCCTGAGTCTTGTGTTTTTTTTACCAGTGGCACCCTGAGTCTTGTGTTTTTTTACCAGTGGCACCCTGAGTCTTGTGCTTTTTTTTTACCAGTGGTACCCTGAGTCTTGTGTTTTTTTTACCAGTGGCACCCTGAGTCTTGTGTTTTTACCAGTGGCACCCTGAGTCTTGTGTTTTTACCAGTGGCACCCTGAGTCTTGTGCTTTTTTTACCAGTGGTACCCTGAGTCTTGTGTTTTTTTTACAACTGGCACCCTGAGTCTTGTGTTTTTACCAGTGGTACCCTGAGTCTTGTGTTTTTACCAGTGGCACCCTGAGTCTTGTGTTTTTACCAGTGGCACCCTGAGTCTTGTGTTTTTATCAGTGGCACCCTGAGTCTTGTGTTTTTTTTTTTTGCCAGTGGCACCCTGAGTCTTGTGTTTTTACCAGTGGTACCCTGAGTCTTGTATTTTTTTACCAGTGGCACCCTGAGTATTTTGTTTTTACCAGTGGTACCCTGAGTCTTGTGTTTTTTTTTTACCAGTGGCACCCTGAGTCTTGTGCTTTTTTTTACCAGTGGCACCCTGAGTCTTGTGTTTTTACTAGTGGCACCCTGAGTCTTGTGTTTTTACCAGTGGCACCCTGAGTCTTGTGCTTTTTTTTACCAGTGGTACCCTGAGTCTTGTGTTTTTTTTACCAGTGGCACCCTGAGTCTTGTGTTTTTACCAGTGGTACCCTGAGTCTTGTGTTGTTACCAGTGGCACCCTGAGTCTTGTGTTGTTACCAGTGGCACCCTGAGTCTTGTGTTGTTACCAGTGGCACCCTGAGTCTTGTGTTGTTACCAGTGGCACCCTGAGTCTTGTGTTGTTACCAGTGGCACCCTGAGTCTTGTGTTGTTACCAGTGGCACCCTGAGTCTTGTGTTGTTACCAGTGGCACCCTGAGTCTTGTGTTGTTACCAGTGGCACCCTGAGTCTTGTGTTGTTACCAGTGGCACCCTGAGTCTTGTGTTGTTACCAGTGGCACCCTGAGTCTTGTGTTGTTACCAGTGGCACCCTGAGTCTTGTGTTGTTACCAGTGGCACCCTGAGTCTTGTGTTGTTACCAGTGGCACCCTGAGTCTTGTGTTGTTACCAGTGGCACCCTGAGTCTTGTGTTTTCACCAGTGGCACCCTGAGTCTTGTGTTTTTACCAGTGGCACCCTGAGTCTTGTGTTGTTACCAGTGGCACCCTGAGTCTTGTGTTGTTACCAGTGGCACCCTGAGTCTTGTGTTTTTACCAGTGGCACCCTGAGTCTTGTGTTTTTTTTACCAGTGGCACCCTGAGTCTTGTGTTTTTACCAGTGGCACCCTGAATCTTGTGTTTTTACCAGTGGCACCCTGAGTCTTGTGTTTTTTTTACCAGTGGCACCCTGAGTCTTGTGTTTTTACCAGTGGTACCCTGAGTCTTGTGTTTTTACCAGTGGTACCCTGAGTCTTGTGTTTTTACCAATGGCACCCTGAGTCTTGTGTATTTTTACCAGTGGTACCCTGAGTCTTGTGTTTTTACCAGTGGCACCCTGAATCTTGTGTTTTTACCAGTGGCACCCTGAGTCTTGTGTTTTTACCAATGGCACCCTGAGTCTTGTGTATTTTTACCAGTGGTACCCTGAGTCATGTGTTTTTACCAGTGGCACCCTGAGTCTTGTGTTTTTTTTTTTTACCAGTGGCACCCTGAGTCTTGTGTTTTTACCAGTGGCACCCTGAATCTTGTGTTTTTACCAGTTCCACCCTGAGTCTTGTGTTTTTACCAGTGGTACCCTGAGTCTTGTGTTTTTACCAGTGGTACCCTGAGTCTTGTGTTTTTTTTTTTTACCAGTGACACCCTGAGTCTTGTGTTTTTTTTACCAGTGACACCCTGAGTCTTGTGCTTTTTTTTTACCAGTGGTACCCTGAGTCTTGTGTTTTTTTTTTACCAGTGGCACCCTGAGTCTTGTGTTTTTACCAGTTGCACCCTGAGTCTTGTGTTTTTACCAGTGGCACCCTGAGTCTTGTGCTTTTTTTTTACCAGTGGTACCCTGAGTCTTGTGTTTTTTTTACCAGTGACACCCTGAGTCTTGTGTTTTTACCAGTGGTACCCTGAGTCTTGTGTTTTTACCAGTGGCACCCTGAGTCTTGTGTTTTTACCAGTGGCACCCTGAGTCTTGTGTTTTTTTTTTTTTGCCAGTGGCACCCTGAGTCTTGTGTTTTTACCAGTGGTACCCTGAGTCTTGTATTTTTTTACCAGTGGCACCCTGAGTCTTGTGTTTTTTTTTACCAGTGGCACCCTGAGTCTTGTGTTTTTTTTTTACCAGTGGCACCCTGAGTCTTGTGCTTTTTTTTACCAGTGGCACCCTGAGTCTTGTGTTTTTTTTACCAGTGGCACCCTGAGTCTTGTGTTTTTACCAGTGGCACCCTGAGTCTTGTGTTTTTACCAGTGGCACCCTGAGTCTTGTGCTTTTTTTTACCAGTGGTACCCTGAGTCTTGTGTTTTTTTTACCAGTGGCACCCTGAGTCTTGTGTTTTTACCAGTGGTACCCTGAGTCTTGTGTTTTTACCAGTGGCACCCTGAGTCTTGTGTTTTTACCAGTTCCACCCTGAGTCTTGTGTTTTTACCAGTGGTACCCTGAGTCTTGTGTTTTTTTTACCAGTGGTACCCTGAGTCTTGTGTTTTTACCAGTGGCACCCTGAGTCTTGTGCTTTTTTTTTACCAGTGGCACCCTGAGTTTTGTGTTTTCACCAGTGGTGAAAATTTGAAGCCATTCACATGAATTATTCTCTGCTTATAATACGGATTCCAACCTATTTCTATTTTTACCATTTTACTTCACCCACAAATTTGCTGAACGTAAATGGAAATAGGTACAGCTGTGGCGCTAAGATGCATCAGCCATTAAATATTGAAGTCGTTCAGAAGAAGAAAACTGAAAATTATTTAACGTGGTTTTAAGGGATTAATAATTTCAAAGGTACATATAAAATCATCAAATCTGCACCAACACATCTGAATTTCACGCATCTATTCCAGGACGACGGGAATGAGTTCATCACTTGTGTGCGGTAACGAGACCAAGAATTTGGTCCTTGTTACCGAACACAGGTTTCGAAAATTTGAAGCCGATTGGATTTAGCATTCTCGAATTACGAGAGAAACAAGATAAAAAAAATGAATGGAGACGAAAAAGAAAAAGAAAAAATCAGATGTCTTAATGGTATTTCTTCTAGAGCAGTTTAGTTTAAACTGCCCCTAAGCTTGTAGAAGCTACAATTGCAGTTTCAGTGTATCTGACTCCTTATCCTCAATAGGCGTTTTAAAAAACCCTATGATTGAATGTAATCTGTTAGAGTATGTACCCAGAAAAAGATACACATAAATTATCGAAAAGAAATTTTATTTTTTTTTTGTGGATTCTCTATTACAGGCTTCTGGTAGCATAATAAAGTCATGACTTGGCTAAACTAGCATTAATAAGAAAATCTAATTTCTTTACAATCATGAAATATCTCAAATAAAACAAGTCAGTGGAAGAAGTAACAGGATCAACAGATTATCAGACGTTGTCACTGCGAGACCCCTCAAGGAAGGTACCTTGATGTTGGTGAGGGGCTCTTGATTTAGGGAATTGGATCTGTGCTCCAGTTCCCCGAATTAAGCCTGAATGCCTTCCACATCCCCCCCCCAGGCGCTGTATAATCCTCCGGGTTTAGCGCTTCCCCCTTGATTATAATAATAATAATGTCACTGCTAGACTAAGCATTTCTGGCAGTATAGTTGCCATGGAGACGCCAATGATATGAAAAACAGTGTGGACAGAGACAAGGTCATACACTGGAACATTCATCCTTTCAGGGACACCTCCAAATAAACCCTTCAGAAAATAGCAAATCACTTCATTATCAATTATTAGCTGCATGAAAGCTTAAGATTACATCCACATTTTGCAGTCTAAATAAGTGAACTGTGTTGAAATTGCAGCCTAATAATGATCAGTGTTTTAGTGATGATAATATGAATTTTTCTGAGATTGTGTAAATGTATTGTACAGCGAAAAATAGCAATGAGAAAACACTGTAATATATGAAATGACTGAAATTATATCTTAAAGATGGAACTATGCTCATTGTGTGCTAACAAAGACATATTGTGAATCTTGCAATCCTGTTCTTTGGTTCTGCCGCACACAGGATAAGATGCGGGTGCACAATAAGCTAACCGTCAGGCAGCACAAAGTAAAAAAAAAAAAAAAAAAGAAAAAGAGCATGGCGCCACACACCTGTTAACAATCAGTCCTCAGCCAAACTGGATCTAAGAACCGGCCAGTCTTCTTACTGACTGTTGCGCACCTTGGAACCAGCCTCCCTTGCCTGTTACGACACTCCCTCACTCTTTATCTAACAACGACCCTCCCTCACACACTGACAGCGACCCTCCCTCACACACTGACAGCGACCCTCCCTCACACACTGACAAGATCCTCCCTCACACACTGATAACGACCCTCCCTCACACACTGACAGCGACCCTCCCTCACACACTGGCAAGACCCTCCCTTACACACTGATAACGACCCTCCCTCACACACTGACAAGATCCTCCTTTACACACTGATAACGACCCTCCCTCACACACTGGCAAGATCCTCCCTTACACACTGATAACGACCCTCCCTCACACACTGGCAAGATCCTCCCTTACACACTGATAACGACCCTCCCTCACACACTGACAAGATCCTCCCTCACACACTGATAACGACCCTCCCTCACACACTGACAGCGACCCTCCCTCACACACTGGCAAGATCCTCCCTTACACACTGATAACGACCCTCCCTCACACACTGACAAGATCCTCCTTTACACACTGATAACGACCCTCCCTCACACACTGACAGCGACCCTCCCTCACACACTGGCAAGATCCTCCCTTACACACTGATAACGACCCTCCCTCACACACTGACAAGATCCTCCCTTACACACTGATAACGACCCTCCCTCACACACTGACAAGATCCTCCCTTACACACTGATAACGACCCTCCCTCACACACTGACAAGATCCTCCCTTACACACTGATAACGACCCTCCCTCACACACTGACAAGATCCTCCCTTACACACTGATAACGACCCTCCCTCACACACTGATAACGACCCTCCCTCACACACTGGCAAGATCCTCCCTCACACACTGATAACGACCCTCCCTCACACACTGACAAGATCCTCCCTTACACACTGATAACGACCCTCCCTCACACACTGACAAGATCCTCCCTTACACACTGATAACGACCCTCCCTCACACACTGACAAGATCCTCCCTTACACACTGATAACGACCCTCCCTCACACACTGACAAGATCCTCCCTTACACACTGATAACGACCCTCCCTCACACACTGACAAGATCCTCCCTTACACACTGATAACGACCCTCCCTCACACACTGACAAGATCCTCCCTTACACACTGATAACGACCCTCCCTCACACACTGACAAGATCCTCCCTTACACACTGATAACGACCCTCCCTCACACACTGATAACGACCCTCCCTCACACACTGATAACGACCGTCGCTCATACACTGACAACGACCCTCCCTCACACACTGACAGCGACCCACCCTCACACACTGACAACGACCCTCCCTCACACATTGGCAAGATCCTCCCTCACACACTGATATCGACCCTCCCTCACACACTGATAACGACCCTCCCTCAAACACTGATAGCGACCCTCGCTCATACACTGACAACGACCCTCCCTCACACACTGGCAGCGACCCACCCTCACACACTGACAACGACCCACCCTCACACACTGACAACGACCCACCCTCACACACTGACAACGACCCTCCCTCACACACTGACAACGACCCTCCCTCACACACTGACAGCGACCCTCCCTCACACACTGACAAGATCCTCCTTCACACACTGACAACGACCTTCCCTCACACACTAACAAGATCCTCCCTCACACACTGACAAGATCCTCCCTCATACACTGACAACGACCCTCCCTCACACACTGACAACGACCCTCCCTCAGACACTGACAAGATCCTCCCTCACACACTGACAATGACCCTCCCTCACACACTGACAAGATCCTCCCTCACACACTGACAACGACCCTCCCCTCACACACTAACAACGACCCTCCTTCACACACTGACAAGATCCTCCCTCACAGACTGACAACGACCTTCCCTCACACACTGAGAAAATGCTCCCTCACACACTGACAACGACCTTCCCTCACACACTGAAAAGACCCTCCCTCACACACTGACAACGACCCTCCCTCACACATTGACAACGACCTTCCCTCACAATCTGACGATGACTTTTCCCTATCCCTAACGACGACTCTCCCTCAAATCCTGATTACGACCCTCTCTCACACCCTAATGATCTATCAAACACTGACGACCCCTCACACCCTGACTACGACCCTTCCTTACACCCTGACCATGATTCTCCCTCATAACCTGATGACGACCCTCCCTTTCATCCTGATGACTACCCTCTCTCACACTCTGGCAACCCCTCACAAGTGCACCGGATATTTAGAAGACGTTTTTTTATCTGTCTCGTAAATCTCAGCTGTACACGACATGTATCACCTGTTACGGAATATACAACACCGTTCTGGTGTCAACATTTGATAAAAATTCATCTGTGATAGAAGATAGTTCAGAAGTTCACAAAATTTCAGAGTTTCTTAACTTGATTATATGGGAAACTGAGGGATTTGAACTGCGAGCGGAGGATTAAAGCTGAACCGAGCCTAACAATATAAGAGAAAAGAAGGGTCAAAGAAGACATGAAAATAATGCATAAATATTGCTGAGAATCTGACCGAACAGATAGGGAAAAACAGATTAAAGCCGATCGTGCATTCAGGAAAGATAAATACGCAGGTGTCTCATGGGAAACATTTCTTCAGTTTCAGAATGGTAAGAAAGCCGGATGAGGACAAGTGAAAGAAATTTTATACATAGTTTCAATAGAAAGTGCAATTGGGCCTAAGATGCCAAGAGCCAAGTCTCGACCCCGTTCCCCCCCCCAAACACGAAGTGAATACACATTCCACAGACACATACACACACACACACACACACACACACACACACACACACACACACACACACACACACACACACACACACACACACACACACACACACACACACACACACACTGGATATGTGGTCCAGTAACTGGCTTCTCGAATTCAATCCAGCCAAATGCAAAGTCATGAAGATTGGGGAGGGGCAAAGAAGACCGCAGACAGAGTATAGGCTAGGTGGACAAAGACTACAGACCTCACTCAGGGAGAAAGACCTTGGGGTGACCATAACACCGAGCACATCACCGGAGGCACACATCAACCAAATAACCGCTGCAGCATACGGGCGCCTGGCAAACCTGAGAATAGCGTTCCGATACCTTAATAAGGAATCGTTCAAGACACTGTACACTGTGTATGTTAGGCCCATACTGGAGTATGCAGCACCAGTCTGGAACCCACACCTGGTCAAGCACGTCAAGAAGTTAGAGAAAGTACAAAGGTTTGCAACAAGGCTAGTCCCAGAGCTCAAGGGAATGTCGTACGAGGAAAGGTTAAGGGAAATCGGACTGACGACACTGGAGGACAGAAGGGTCAGGAGAGACATGATAACGACATACAAGATACTGCGGGGAATAGACAAGGTGGACAGAGATAGGATGTTCCAGAGAGGGGACACAGGGACAAGGGGTCACAACTGGAAGCTGAAGACTCAGACGAGTCACAGGGACGTTAGGAAGTATTTCTTCAGTCATAGAGTTGTCAGCAAGTGGAATAGCCTAGCAAGTGAAGTAGTGGAGGCAGGAACCATACATAGTTTTAAGAAGAGGTATGACAAAGCTCAGGAGGCAGAGAGAGAGAGGATCCAGTAGCGATCAGTGAAGAGGCGGGGCCAGGAGCTGAGTCTCGACCCCTGCAACCACAATTAGGTGAGTACAATTAGGTGAGTATACACACACACACACACACACACACACACACACACACACACGGTATCGTTCAGGACCCTGTACACCGTGTACGTTAGGCTCATATTGGAGTATGCGGCACCAGTTTGGAACCCACACCTAGCCAAGCACGTAAAGAAACTAGAGAAAGTGCAAAGGTTTGCAACAAGACTAGTCCCAGAGCTAAGGGGTATGTCCTATGAGGAGATGTTAAGGGAAATCAACCTGGCGACACTGGAGGGCAGGAGAGATAGGGGGGACATGATAACGACTTACAAAATACTGAGAGGAATTGACAAGGTGGACAAAGACAGGATGTTCCAGAAATGGGACACAGCAACAAGGGGACACAGTTGGAAGTTGAAGACACAGATGAATCACAGGGATGTTAGGAAGTATTTCTTCAGCCACAGAGTAGTCAGTAAGTGGAATAGTTTGGGAAGCGATGTAGTGGAGGCAGGATCCATACA
The DNA here is from genome assembly GCF_038502225.1 of Cherax quadricarinatus. Taxonomy (NCBI): domain Eukaryota; kingdom Metazoa; phylum Arthropoda; class Malacostraca; order Decapoda; family Parastacidae; genus Cherax; species Cherax quadricarinatus. The sequence continues at coordinate 41,126,387 of NC_091293.1, forward strand.
TAGCTTTAAGCAGAGGTATGATAAAGCTCACGGCTCAGGGAGAGTGACCTAGTAGCGATCAGTGAAGAGGCGGGGCCAGGAGCTCGGACTCGACCCCCGCAACCTCAACTAGGTGAGTACAACTAGGTGAGTACACACACACACACACACACACACACACACACACACACACACACACAGCAGTCATCCAGGAAATGTTAAAGAAGCAGCAAAGACGATGTTTAAATTGGACCCTGAGATACCTAGGATATGCAGTAAGATAACGACAGGAAGAGGTTAATCTTTATTCATGGGCTTCAGGAGGGCAAAGGAACGACATATGAAGCAGACAGGAGGAGGGAGAAGAGATTGAAAATAAAAAAAAAAAACAGGAGAGGACACTACTGAGTTGACAAATTTTCAAAGAATAGAGGGATACTCAAGGGGGACCTCCCATCACAAACTTTACCTTCACAGCAACCTCCCATAGTATCCTCCTATGTCTCTTGCTCCCCCAGCCCCCACGAACTCCCTGGAATGCAGTACTAGAGTAGAAACTGAAGAAAAGGTACACCAATGCAGATGGAAAAAAACAAATAAATGTGAGGAGTGACACGAAAGAATCATGGAGGCAACCCCAGACATCATAGTGCTTATGGAAACAAAAGCTCACAGGATAATAACAGATGCAATCTTTCCATCCGGATATCAGATCCAGAGGAAAAATAGAGGGAACAGAGAAGAAGGAGGAGTTGCACTGCTCATCAAAAACCAGTGAAATATTGAGGAGTTGGAAGGAATGGAAACAAGGGAAACAAGGGACTACATAGTAGGAACACTTCAGACTGGGAGCCCCAAGGTAGTGATTGCAATGATGTACAAACTGCCACAGAACAGCAGGAGGCCAGAACAAGAGTATGATGAGAGCAACAGAGCAATGGCTGAAACACTAGCTGAGGTGACCAGAAGGACCCATATGGATAGGACAAAGTTACTAGTTGTTGGCGATTTCAGTCACATGGAGATTGACTGGGAAAACCTAGAGCCACATGTGGGATCAAAAACATGAAGGGCTAAGATGGTGGAGGCAGTACTGGAAAACCTCATGCACCAAATGTTAGGGACACTACCAGACAGAGAGAGGAGGGGATAAACCAGCAAGATTGAACTTCATATTCACATCGAGTAGTTCAGACATTGAGGATATTACATACAAAAGACTCCTAAGAGCCTTTTGTATGTAACTTTGACTACGTTGAAGAATTAACAGTGGAAAGTGAAGCAGCACAAGATGGATGAGAGAAGCCAAACTACTAAAGACGGGACTACACAGGCATGAGGCAATTCCTGCACGAGGTGAAGTAGGGAAGAGAATTGGAGTTAAAGACAGTAAGTGAAATTATGTATCACATGACACAAAGTGCAGCAAAAACAATGGGAAGACCAGAACGACCCCTTGGTTCACCCGAAGGTGTAGAGTGGCTAAAGCTAGGTGCACTAGAGCATGGAAAAAGTGTAGACAAAGGACCCAAGAAAATAAGCAGACAAGTCGAAGATCCAGAAACTCATATGCCAGATTCGACCCAAAGCTGCTGTACAGCCCCATCACGAGGAAAAGATCAGTCAAGGACCAGGTTATCAGGCTGAGGAAGGAAGGAGAGAAGACCACAAGAAACAACCAAGAAGTATGTGAGTATCTCAACATGAGATTTAGGGAGATATTTTCAATGTAGACAGAAAGATTTCCAGCAATCCGGGATGGCAGGGTACACCAACAAGAGCTGGACATACTACACACAAGCGAAGAGGTGAAGAAATTGCTAAGCAAACTAGATACCTCAAAGGCGGAGGGACCGGACTTCTCTCAATGGGTCCAGAGTGAGCAGAGGCACTGTGTGTGTCACTAATATCAATCTTCAACACATCTGTCGTAGAAGGGCAACTACCAGTGTTGAAGATAGCAAATGTAGTCCCAATTTTCAAGGAAGAAGACAGACAGGCAGCATTAAACTACAGACCAGTGTCACTGACGTGTATAATATGCACAGTCATGGAGAAGATTTTCAGGAGACTGCTGGAGCACCTAGAAAGGAATGAGATTAAACTCGATAACCAGCACTGTTTTAGGGAAGGGAAAACCTGTGTCACAAACCTACTGGAGTTTTACGACAAGGTAATTAGTAAGACAGAAGAGATGGGGGGTGGGTAAACTGCATTTTCTTGGACTGTTAGAAGGCTTTCGACCCAGTTCTTCGCAAGAGATAGGTGCTAAAGCTAGAGGAGCAGACAGGAATAACAAGAAAGGCACTGCAATGGATCAGGGAATACCTGACAAGAAGGAAACAGCGAGTGATGGTATGTGACGAGGTGTCAGAATGGGCGCATGTGACGAGCGAGGATCCACAAGGGTCAGTCCTATGGCCGGTGCTGTTTCTGATATATGTGAATGACATGATGGAAAGAACAGATACGGAGGTGTCCCTGTTTGCAGACAATGGGAAGCTAATGAGGAGAATTCAAGCGAACGAGTATCAGGTAGGACTACAAAGTTATGAAAACTGGGGAAAGTTAAGACATCAACCAAATAACTGCTGCAGCACATGGGCTCCTTGCAAACCTAAGAATAGCTTTTCGACGCCTGAGTAAGAAGTCATTCGATACACTGTACACTGTGTACGTCAGGCCAATATTGGAGTAGGAATCACCAACTGGAAGTTGAAAACTCAGACGAGTCGCAGGGATGTTAGAAATTGTTTCTTCAGTCATAGAGTTGTCATAAAGTGGAACAATCTGGAGAGTGATGTAATGGAGGCAGAATCCATACATAACTTTAACAAGAGATTCGATAAAAATCATAGAGCAGGGAGAGTGGACCTAGTAATGACCAGTGATAGGGCGGGGCCAGGAGCTGCGACTCGACCCCTACAACCAGAAATAGGTGAGCAAATAGGTGAGCACACACACACACACACGTTTTTCCTTTTATGGATTTAAAATAAAAATAACAGAATTAAACTACTCCATTGACAGGAGACATACACTGAGAGGTGTGTATATGTCTTGGTGTATAAACATAGTTCACTTTAATTCCATTTTTATGGATCAAAGTTTTCTTGACTGGTGGTGAACAGGTTACATGTAGCTTTAATGATCCGTATGTTGTCGACACGCTTTAAAGCTATTTAACCAATTAACCATTCCATTCATAGGAGAGACGAAGGAGGGTTTATGAGCTGCACCTTAATTCTTCTGGCTCTGCAAACTCGGCTTAGTAAATTTACTCTACGCACATTTTAGGTAGTTGGAAAGGAAAAAGGTTAAGTATTGAGCAGGAGGGTAGAAGAGCTGACAGAAGGGGGTAGGTGGGATGCACTTAGTGGGTAGGATGGTGGTGTTGTGATGACAAAGACTGAATAATATTACACTCATCGTTACTCTCCTGTGCAGACTTCACCTCAGCCCAGCTTGCAGTGGCCCCCACACATACACCTCAAAGCTTCAACATAATAAGCTTGTGGTTTCTTGAAACGTAAAACGTTTTGATCAGTTCGTGCGTGGGGAAATTTTGTATTTTATCTCTGGCGTTAAAGGTGTGATAAATCATCCCTCGTTACTAGCGACGTTGTTTACTTTCACCACTGACTCTGCTTAACTTGCAGTAGTTGGGAAAGACTCCATCTTGGTGAAATATCCAATATGCTTAATATCATCCAGAATCCGGTAAGTTAGACGATCTTATCATTTTTATTTTAGTATTATACACAGTTAAATAATGTACAGATGATGTCATGTGCTTTCGTTCCAGCGTTTACTTTTTTATTTAGTGTATTAACGTGTATTTGCACGCATGAATTTTTTTCGTTTACGTTTATCTTATGTGTGTTCATGTTCATTAGTTTTCTTGCGTGTACGGACATTTCTTAGAAAAAACCACTGTTCGGGTGGGGTTAGAACTTATGGCAAGTGAGTCGTAAAGCTTAGAATAAATTACCGTACATCTACTCAACTAATCTGATTACGAATGTGTCCGCGCGCTTGCAAGTATTAATACATTTAACAAGGAAAAGTATTTAGCGTGAATTTCCTCTTTTTGACTCTCTCCATAAATGATTAAGAGCATCTTAAAAACTGTGTTGCAGCATACATGGTTGTGTCCTTGACTCAAGGTCACAGTTTGTGGCTGTACAACATACAGAACACTTGACACTCTTCACCACTGATGTACAGCTGCTGAGATTGATGTTTATTTCTATTCAACAATTATATACTAACCCCATTTTCTTCAAGTATATGGGGAGGTTATTGTGGGGAGGAATATATGTGCCGTCAGACTGGGCATCAATGTATTTTTATATAATTTACTCCAAAGAATACATGAGGAACAGCAGTATATACATTTTTATAGGAATATTTCTCATATTAATTTAGTAAGACTTTCTAAAGTTACACCTAACCTTGAGACTCAATGTCTCCGAAATTAGAAACTATCTTTGGAGGCGCATATTGCAGCAAAGAGAAAGCATCGCAGGCAAGTCAACAGTATTTAAACTCCAGTTATTGTCAGACAGATAAGCAGAAATATTACCCTCTTCACAATTTCATTGGTAATATTTCCTATGGGTGTTTATTATGTCTCACCAGAAAAATGGCGATTACCAAGAGCCTGACTGATCATAGGCCGGATCTCGGCAAAATCAAGTTTATTCTCTATAAGGATTACAATGCAGGGTTTACAGATTTTGAATATTGTGTGGTTTACATGTTTTAAAATACTAATTACAGAGGGGGCCACTAGGACACCTAGCATGGCGAGGCATTTCGGGCAGACTTAGATTAATTCTAAACTTTAAATTATTACAGATTATGGTATTAAAACTTGCACATAATGACACATATGGGTTCAGAGGTACATAAAATACAACCAGACAAACCATATGAACTTGACCCTCTTTGAAAAGCAATACTTTCTTTTTCTGTTGACTTTAATATCCACACGCTGAACTGTGAGTGAATATCTGAAAGAGTCTGAGGTATATAAAAATGTATTAAAATTTCATAACTTGAAAAGCTGCTCCCTAATTTTAATTTGAAGCTATTCATAACATGATCTTACTGTAGTGTCGGTGAACTGGTGTAGTATGGTGTAGCTCTGCCCAGACTTGTTTATGAAGGCTTAAACTACTGGCCATTATAAGTGGTAAATGGGAAACTGCATTACCTAATGTCAACACGAGCTGCGTTTATTAAGATACTTAACTGTTGAAAGTTTGAGATAAATAAACCAAGGCAATCTAAGGTTACGGAAGCCTTATGGATTATACAAAAATAAAAAAAAAAATACGTATGAACGTCTGAAGAAGCACTTGCAATCTTTTTACAAGAATATATATTTTTTAAATCGTCTGACAGTTCCACACGAGGCTTTGCTGGAGAGACAAGTTTTTAGTTTTAATTGTGAAAGGTTCATAGATGTACAGCTTTATAGCTGCTCTTCACTGAAACATATCCACTGCTCATGACTCCTGATCTATAAGATCAGGAGTCATGAGCAGTGGACGGTGTCCATTTCAGCACAGTGTCTTTATTAAAATCCTTCTTAGGTCTCTGTAACTCTTTGGTTAATGTTCTGCAATGTATTTCGACAGCCCTTTGTGTTGGCGTGGGTGACGGGGGATGCCTCCGCAGCTAAGGACGCCCTTTCTAAGTTCACCTGGAGGTCCCCCATCGTAGTGGTTAAAGTTGTTGACAGTGTCCTAAGGGGCGTGGCACAGGTCAGTCTTTTATAGTTCAGCAGTTGGAGGTTGAAATATACAAACAACCAGTCATCCTTGTTCTTACCTTCATGTGGATTGTTTCTCCTTTGACCAGTGTTTATTACACACACACACATTGTGTGTGTGTGTTAATTATATTATTGGTTGTGTGAAGATATCATTTGTCTTTGTGCGAGTGCATATTGCATGCGCATTCTTTGGAAAGTATGTATATTACAGCACCTACTTTGACTTTTCTCCAGCAAGGTTACATACACAGAGAGGTGATATATCTGTGTATATTAGCTAGGCACAGATGACGTGCAGCCGACAGGATTTGAACCTAATAATTCATCTAACTTTTCCAACATTTTTTTATCTGATGATTTATTAAATTTTCCATGTTGACTTGCCATCCCTCAGGTAGTGTTCGTAAACAATCCTTTATCAGGCTCGCTCATTCTGCTGGGTCTTTTCCTGAGTGACTTCAGGTGCGGATCAGGTGCACTCTTGTGCTCCCTCAGTGCCATCACTGTTGCTAAGGTCAGTCAATCTTACTTCATGCTGTCACTCTCCCTTTGTATTAACATTAACACAAACTTATATATATATATATATATATATATATATATATATATATATATATATATATATATATATATATATATATATATATACATACATATATATATATATATATATATATATATATATATATATATATATATATGTTTGTGTATATAGATATATATATATATATATATATATATATATATATATATATATATATATATATATATATATATATATATATATATATATATATATATATATATATATATATATATATATATATATATATATATATATATATATATATATATATATATATATGTCGTACCGAATAGGCAGAACTTGCGGTCTTGGCTTAAATAGCAACGCTCATCTTGCCATACAGGACAAGCGAAAATTTGTGTATGCAATAATTTCGCCAAAATGATTCTGAACCTAACGAAAAAAATATATTTCACTGTGTTTGTTTAGTATTAAATTATTATAAACAAATCTATAATATATTTAGTTGGGTTAAGCTAAAATAAATTGTTCTTGTTATAATAAGGTTAGGTAAGTTTTCTAAGATTCTTTGGGAGCAAAATTAAAAATTTTTACATTAACATTAATGAAAAAAAATATATCTTTAAACGTATAAGAGAAAATTTTAGAAAGGACTTAATTTTAAATGAGTTCTTCCTAATTGACCAGTTTTACATATTCGGCACGACATATATATATATATATATATATATTTATATATATATTTATATATATATATACGTATATATATATGTCGTGCCGAATATGTAAAACTGGTCAATTAGCAAGAACTCATTTAAAATTAAGTCCTTTCTGAAATTTTCTTTTATACGTTTAAAGATATATTTTTTTCATTAATGTTAATGTAAAAATTTTTAATTTTGCACCAAAAGAATCTTAGAAAACTTACCTAACCTTATTATAAGAAGAACAATTTATTTTAGCCTAACCCAACTAAATATATTTTAGATTTGTTTACAGTAATTTAATACTAAACAAACACAGTGAAATATATTTTTTTCGTTAGGTTCAGAATGATTTTGGCGAAATTATTGCATACACAAATTTTCACTTGTCCTATATGGCAAGATGAGCGTTGCTATTTAAGCCAAGATAGCAAATTCTGCCTATTCGGCACGACATATACATATATATATATATATATATATATATATATATATATATATATATCAATGCAGAAACAAACGGGTACATACAAAGAAAGATCGCAGTCAGCAGGATTCGAAACTACTACCGAGGATGGTCAAGATTCTCAGGCAGCGCTCTAGTCCACTCGTGTGGCCGAGTGGACTAGAGCGCTGCCTGAGAATCTTGACCATCCTCGGTAGTAATTTCGAATCCTGCCGATTGCGATCTTTATATATATATATATATATATATATATATATATATATATATATATATATATATATATATATATATATATATATATATATGGGATCAGGCAACCCTCCCAGTGCGACTGGGAGGTATAGGGGTGCGTAAAGCAACGCATGTTGCTTTACCTGCTTTTCTGTCTTCGTGTTTGGCTTCCAGTGCATTAGTCAAGAAGATAGTACCCGAACGCTTGAGAGACTTGGTAGGAGCTCAAGACCCCAGGTTTACTGAAGCAGCGATTCGGTGGGACACCTTTACAGACTCCTCCAGTAGACCAGCTCCTCCCAAACAGCACAAACAGTCCCACTGGGACAAACCGATCATGGAAAAAATCGCCAACACAATGCTCTCCAATGCTTCAGGAAAGAACAAAACTCGTCTCCTGGCAGTGAAGGCACCACACTCAGAAGATTTCCTGTTAGCTGTTCCCAATTCCTCCCTGGGCACTCGTCTCGACCCACAGGCCATTCGGATTGGTGTTGCTCTTCGCCTAGCCGCCCCCATCCTCACCGAACATAGGTGTATCTGCGGCAGGGCGACAGCTGATCAATTCGGACTTCATGGTCTCGTGTGCCACACAGCAGAAGGGAAGTATGCCAGACATGAGGAGATCAGTGACATAATAAAGAGAGGCCTCGCCACAGCCCGTTGCCCAGCTCAACGGGAACCCCAAGTACAGAGGTCTGATGGAAGTCAAAAGCGTCCTGATGGAGCCACTATGCTACCCTGGAAGGATGGAAAGCAGATTGCCTGGGACTACACCTGTGCTGCCACATTGCCAGACACCTACTTGCCATACTCTGTAGTGGAAGGGGGTGGAGCTGCCAACCACAGAGAGACCCAGAAGATCCGAAAATATGAAGACCTTATCCCTTGCTATAACTTCATCCCAATAGGGTCGGAGAAACTTGGAACATGGGGCAAGTGTGCTCTAAAGTTCCTCAAAGAACTGGGTGAAAAGCTCATCATCGAAACCAAGGACCACAGGACGACCAGCTTCCTCTTTCAGAGACTCAGTGTTGCGATCCAGAGAGGAAATGCCTGCAGCATTCTGGGTACGCGGCCCACCGCAGGGGAGCTGGACGAAGTATTCGAGATGTAGCTCTGAGTTACCTATTTTGTTTTACTTTCTGTTGTATTTTTGTGAATGTTTGGCCAATGTATTTTGCTTTATATATATATATATATATATATATATATATATATATATATATATATATATATATATATATATATATATATATATATATATATATATATATATATATATATATATATATATATATATATATATATATATATATATTCCTTGCAGAGTTTCGTAAATTTAAAACCTGTCTGGTTTGAACCTATTTGGTTTAAACTCACTTGGCTTAAACCCACTTGGATTAAACCATGGTTCCATCCGAACAACTTGTTTATCACTATTCAGTTTTGATGTTAATAGTTTTTTATTGATTTTTATAACTGGATGGTTTTAATGAAAATAAAAATACTGTCACACTTAAATTTTAAATATAAATTTGAAGCTATGACCAAGTATATTTATATACTACATTGTAATATTCAAATATCGCGAACCAAGCGATACAAGATGCACAGCGACCACGGGGGGGGGGGGGGTTAGAATGATAGCTCTAGGCTTTTCGTGTCGCGATCCACGCATGAATCAGGTGCTTGCAAAACTGCAGTTTCACTCCAGTGAACGCGGTCCTGTGGTTGTTTTCCATACTTTGTAATACACTGTATTTCAGAAATATTCTCTTGTATTTTTTAAGTGTGGTCTATCACACTTTTTATTCACTTTTATTTCACTTAATGTAGCATTTATGTGTTGTTTCAGGAGAGAAACCAATTTAGTAGTAATAATAAGACTTGACAACCTAAGGGAAGTAATTGGTAAATCATGTTTAATGTAATGTTTATGCAAATATTACATAAGATAGTTATGAAAGAATACTAAAAACTCTTAAACTTTGTAAAATCAACTTATTAACTTTGAAATCAGGAGGAAAAAAATAGGTTTTTTGTTTATTTTTAAACAACCAAAGATTTTTGCATCCCTGTTATATTTAGGTAGAAAGTGAGAAAGATGCTCCATAACTTCTGTCTGAGTAGGCGCAAAATTTGAAATTTATGAAAATGGTTACAAAATTTGGAATCATTAGAATCGGATCAGTTACAGGAGAATGTCTTTTTCTGATCGGTTTCAAGCTTTTACCACGGGGGGGGGGGGGGGCTTTATTAAAACTAAACTTGTCACTCTTTCTGAGTTATATCAGTTTCATGTTGCTAGTTTTATTACGTAGTGTTTCCCATGTAAAACTGAAGAATACCTCTTATTGGTTTAAACTCTTAAATAGTGGTACGTCATAAATGGAAGTTTTTTGTATAAATTTTGGGTGATGTGGGTGGCATTTTTGCCAATTTTTTGCCAGTTTTATAAAAGTGGATATTTCTCTTTTTAAATTCAAATAAAATATTTTTTTCTTAAACGTTAGTAAAAAAATTTAATTGGGATGTAAAATAAACGAAAACTTGAAAAAATATAGAAATTAGCGTTTTTATGGAGTTGTTAACATTAAAGAAGGATAATGTTCCTCCATCCTGCAACATTCTCACCAATATTTTCGTTTGCGTTCTCACAAATTTTCGTTTATTACTCAAGAATGCATTATTCAATCATCATAAAATTTTCTACGCTTGTGTAATGTATTTTGAGCAAGATTTATGAGAAAATTTAAATGCGTGGGTTCCCGATGCACAATGTTCCATGGGTTATTCCCCCCCCCCACCCCCACCCACCCCAAAAAAATCTGTGTGGTAACTGAAGATAGGCTCTTCTTATCGACTTCAAGATTTCAGCACTCGCACGGCCTACTTAGAAAAATGTTGGTAATGTAGTATGTAGATGCCATTTTGTCATTTATAATCTCGAAATAGTATTGCATTATTATACATAATTGCACGCGAGTGCCTTAATTGCTGATGAGGGGTTCTTGATCTCAGGAACTGGAGTTTTCCCTGGCTTGGATCATATTTGAATATCTCCCATTCTACAGACGCTATGTGACTCCTACGGGTTTAGCACTTTTTCTCTAATAAAAATATAACAATTGTGAACGGCATCAATCTTTAAAGGCTGACGCGTCCTATAAAATGGGTGGATCACTTCAGGGGTTTTCGTTGAGTCGGGACAAATTTTGTTGTATTCTGGGCAATAACTGGAAAAATTATCTTCTGATTATCTTTAAACGTTAAGTACGTTCACCTCTGTAAGTTATTATCTGCCAATTTTAGTAATCAAATTGGTTTGGTGAAATAATTGGAGAAAGTCTCTCCTGATCAGAAATAAATCACAGCTTTTGACTTTGTTTGATTATCATAGGTTAAATAAACGTAATTTTTTTTTAAGTCACTATGACATCTGTGTTCAAGCAAGAGGATTGTTAACAAACTGAAGTCATGTACACTAAGCTTGCATGGCATTGTACTTATTTCTTAAAATATGGTAAATCGTAGAAAAAAGTGTGCATTGATTTTGGCCTCCGTAGGTTCCAGTTTGTTTTTTGGAAAAAAAAATGAAAAATTATAATATTGCTTTTCGTGAGATTATTTCTGTGTTGCATCAGATTAGTTTGAAACCTTCCAACCTGATAGCTTGATAATGCCATTTCTGACCTGCTTCAAGCTTATTGGGCTGGTGTATTTGAGAATATTGGTCTCTTTTTAATGGTCTGAATTAGGTCTGGTCTGTGTATGTCCTGATTTAATTTTTTTAAGCAATTTGCTATTAGTTTCCATATTAATATTTAACTGTACCATCAGCTTATGCCGCACTCTGCACCATTCCAATCGCATGCTTTGAATCACAGGGAATTACGGTTACGGTATATTGGGATGCATTTCTCGGAACGTGTATCCATCAAAATATATTTAGTGTTAACTATTTTTGGATATAAATTATTATTTTTTTGCATCGTGTTTGACGCTCTCTACAGGTGATGGGAATACCAAACAGCATCATAGAGGCAGGCTTGACCAATTTCAATGCAGTGTTGGTGGGAACGGTGATTCCAGCCCTGTACCCTGTGTTCTTCCACCAGCCCCTCTCGTTACCCGTCTGGGGCTACATGATAGTATCGTCAGTATTCAGGTGAGTGTAGTCCCCGTCCTTCCTACACTCAGAAGACCCTCTTGCTACTGTTATCACTGGTAATCTCTATGGCCTCTACCACCATTATTACTAATTTAACCTGCCATTACCATAACCAGTGGTAGTCCTTCACCACCATTACTCTACAACTATTGCTAGTCTTTACCATCATTCCACCACTATTAGTAACTACTCTCACCACCATCACACTACTACTACTCCTTTCACCACCATCACACTCGTACATTGGACTGCGTGCGGCCAGCAGTAATAGCCTGGTTGATCAGGCCCTGATCCACCGAAAAGCCTGGTCAAGGACTAGGCCGCGGGGCCGTTGTCCCCGGAACACCCCCTTCCCCAGATAGGTCGGTACTACTATTAGTAACTATTGTCACCACCACTACTACTATTGTTAGTACTACTCTCACCACCACCTCGTCTCGAGACACCACTCCACGCTCTGTATGACCCACATTGGTTTAGCGTTTCACGTAAAAAAAAAATTGTCATTGCTCTAAATTTTGATTTAGCAAGTTATTCTGTCTGCACGAAAATCATCGCTTTTTCCCTTTGGTTATTATTCACACACTGAGGTCCGGAGTTCGAATCTCCGGTACGGCTGGAAAACATTAGGACGTGTTTCCATAAGACACCTGCTGTCCTTGTCCACCCATCAGTATAAAATGGGTACCTCGATGTTAGTCGACTGGTATGGGTCGCATCATAATAGAGGTACAAATATGTATGCACAGGGCTCCTGACCAGCAAACTGTGATCATTCATGAAGGTCTCTTCACAAAATTCAATTTCAATAACAAACATACAATGGGATCAAGTCAACCATGTCCTAAATGAAACAGGCTGGGAAAATCTTCTAAACAACATGGATCCGAACATTTGCCTAGAAAAAAATTAATTCTGTGGTTCTTGAGATCTGCTCAAGACACATTCCATTAAGAAAAAGAAAGAGAAGATGTAAACTAGAAAGAGAGAGAGACGCTCCCTATACAGACGAAGGCGAAGAGTCACACAGCTGCTGATTGGGGTCAATATATCTGAAATACGAAGGGAGGCACTGGCTAATGAAATTGCGAATATCGAACTTAAGCTGAATGAATCAAACAGGAGACAAGAATCTCAGGAAGAACTAAAAGCCATAAAAGAAATTGAAAAAAAAATACTTCTTCTCTTATGCCAAATCTAAGGGAAAAACAACATCCAGTATTGGGCCCCTGCTTAGGCGGGAGGGGACATACACAGCTGACAGCCAAGAAATGAGTGAGATATTAAAGTCCCAATACGACTCAGTATTCAGCGAGGCGATGCCCAGACTAAGGGTCGACAATCCAAATGAATTCTTTATGAACGAAACCCAAAATCTGAAAAGGCAATTAATGACATGCCCATGCACTCTGCCCCAGGCCCAGACTCGTGGAACTCTGTGTTCATCAAGAAATGTAAGAAGGCCCTATCGCATGCCTTCAGCATTCTATGGAGAGGGAGCATGGACACAGGGGTCATCCCACACTCACTAAAAACAACAGACATAGCCCCACTCTACAAAGGTGGCAGTAAAGCAGTTGCAAAGAACTACAGACCGATAGCACTAACATCCCATGTCATCAAAATCTTTGAGACGGTTTTAAGAAGCAAGATCGCCATCCACCTAGATACCCATCAATTACAAAACCCAGGGCAACACGGGTTTAGAGCAGGTCACTCCTGCTTGTCCCAGCTCCTGGATCACTATGACAAGGTCCTGGATGCTGTAGAGGATAAACAAAATACAGGTAACATACACAGACTTTGTAAATGCTTTCAACAAGTGTGACCACGGTGTAATAGCACACGAAGTGCGTGATAAAGGAATAACAGGAAAAGTTGGTAGATGGATCTATAACTTCCTGCCAAATAGAACACAAAGAGTAATAGTAAACAAAGTCCCAGGCAGCCACGGTGAAAAGCTCTGTTCCACAAGGCACAGTACTCGCTCCCATTCTATTCCTCATCCTCATTTCTGACATACAGATGTAAGCCATAGCTCCGTGTCTTCCTTTGCGGATGACACCCGGATTGCCATGACAGTGACCTCCATCGAAGACACCGCAAGACTCCAAGCGGACATCAACCAAATTTTCAAATGGCCACTCAAAACAATGTGAAGTTCAACGAGGAGAAATTTCAACTACTCAGATATGGAAAACTTGAGGAAATTAAAAATGTGTCAGGGTATACAACAAATTCTAACCATAAAATAGAGCGGAAAAGAAATGTGAAGGACCTGGGAGTGCTAATGTCAGAGGATCTCGCCTTCAAAGATCACAACAATGTATCTACCTCATCCGCTAGAAAAATGATAGGATAGATAATGAGAACCTTCGAAACTAGGGACGCCAAGCCCATGATGACACTCTTCAAATCGCTTGTTCTCTCTAGGCTGGAATACTGCTGTACACTAACGGCCCCCTTCAAGGTTGGCGACATTGCAGACCTGGAGAGTGTACTAAAAACTTTGACAGAACTCATAAGTACGATAAGGCACCTAAATTACCGAGAACGGTTGAAGGTCCTTGATCTGTATTCCCTGGAATACAGGCGAGAGAGATACATGATAATATACACTTGGAAGGTCTTGGAGGGATTGGTACCAAACCTGCACACGAAAATCACTCCCTATGAAAGCAGAAGACTCGGCAGGCGATGCAACATTCCCCCGATGAAAAGCAGGGATGCCACGAGTACATGAGAGAGAACACAGTGTCAGGGGCCCAAGACTGTTCAACTGCTTCTCAGCATACATAAGGGGGATTACCAATAGACCCCTGGCTGTCTTCAAGAAGGTACTGGACAGGCACCTAAAGTCAGTACCTGATCAACCCAACCAGGCTGTCGTTCGTACGTCAGTTTGCGCGAGACCGGCAGTAACAGCCTGGTTGATCAGACACTGATCCACCACGAGGCCTGGTCTCAGACCTCTCCAGGTAAACTCCAGGTAATAACAAGCGGCTTTTTATATTGTTGTCAGCTAGGCAACAATATTATTATTATTATTATTATTATTATTATTATTATTATTATTATTATTATTATTATTATTATTATTATTATTATTATTATTATTATTATTATTATTATTACAAGGTTAGGTCGAGTTGGTGCAAATTTTAAATTTTATTGGAAATATTAAAACACTGAGAATTGTTGGGTAAGTTACTAGAGAACGACTTTTCTGATCGGCTTTGAACTTTCACCATTGGTGGACTTTATTGAAACAAAGTTTATCACAATCGTTAAGTCGTTTAAATTTCAGTTTGCAAAGTTTATTAAGTAAATTGTTTTCTACGTATTACTAGAGAATGTCTCTTCTGATCTACTTTAAGTCCTCAACACTGTTGTGTTTTAACTCATAATTAAGGTTCATGTGTAACGGGAACCTTTATTGCTAAATGTTTTACCTAGACAGTAGGATCTACTTCAGTTTCCCCTGCTGTGTAGGTGAGAAGTTTCACCTAGACAGTAGAATCTACTTCAGTTTCTCCTGCTGTGTAGGTGAGAAGTTTCACCTAGACAGTAGGATCTACTTCAGTTTCTCCTGCTGTGTAGGTGAGAAGTTTCAGAACAATGATACCTAACGGTTGCACCCGTGTTATCAACTTGTCAGTGTTGAATACCATTATCACATTCACTGTATCTTAACTGGAAATGTATTATATTAATTTTTAGTTTTGTGGGGGCCAATTCAATTTTTTTTTTTTAAGACAGAACATAAGACAGAAGGTACACTGCAGCAGGCCTACTGGCCCATGCAGGGCTTTGCAATTTTTTTAAAATAAATTTTAATTTAAAAAAAAATGTAAATGTGAAAAATTAAAAACCAAAAAATAAGCGTTTTCATAACATGAAAAAAACATAAAAAAGGAGGAACACTGCAGCAGGCCCGTTGGCTCATACCAGGCAGGTCCCCCACTGTCCATCCCACCAAGAAAACTTTTGCCCAACCCAACCTTCAATGCCACCCAAGAAACAAGCTCTGATAACTCTATACACTCTCATATGCAAGTCCCACTCAAATCCAACCCCTCTCACTCATGTATCCATCCAACCCAAACCTGAAACTACCCAAGGTTTCAGCCTCAACAACCCCACCAGGCAGACTGTTCCACTCATCAACCACCCCATCTCCAAACCTTCCTGTATCCCTTCCAAATCCAAACTTGTCCAATTTGAATCCACCACTGCGGGCCTTCTCTTGGAGAGACATCCCCACGACCCCATTTATATCCCCTCCATTAACACCCATTCTCCACCCATACACCTCGATCATGTGTCCCCTCATTCTCCGTCTAACAAATGAATGCAATTTAAGGGTCTTCAATCCCTATTCACAAGGAAGATTTCCAATGCTATGCACCAACTTAGTCATTCTACGCTGAATGTTTTCTGCTTGAAGGACAGGAGTAGGAGACAGAGGGTTTGCTTTCCTGGGGCTAGGATGGAGGATATTGTTAGCCGTCTGGATGACATTATGAGAGGTAATGGGAGCATTCCTATTATCTGTCTCAGTGCTGGAGGCAATGATGTTGGCAGATGTAGGAGTGTGGACCCGATTAGCAGGTACAGGTCAGCAATAGAGATAATTAGGAGGAAGGGTGGGAACCCTGTCATATGTGGCATTTTGCCAAGGAGAGGAGTTGGAAACGAATGGTTGTCTAGGGGAATTGGTGTCAATTGCTGGCTGGACAAATACTGTAAGGAAAATGCAGTAACATTCATTGACAACTGGGACTTCTTCTATGGCAGAAATGACATGTGTGCCAGGGATGGGGTTCACTTATATAGGTCTAGGGTGGGGGCACTGGCAACTGCAGTGGAGGGAGCTGTTAGGGCTTTAAACTAGGAATAGTTAGTGGTATGTGTTTTGGCGGGAAAACAGTGAAGTCCCAGTGTAATAATATGAGTACTAGGAGAACTAGTAATGGGCAAAATGAGGTGGATATTGGAAAGCCAGCGGCACTAGGTGACAAGGACAGTAATAGGTTTAGTGGAAAAACAGAAATGAGCAGGAAGGGTAAAGAAAAAGGAGGGTCTTTAAATGTACATTATGTTAATTCCCGTAGTGCTAGGAATAAGATGGACGAGTTGAGATTAGTTGCTAGTGCAGGTAACATTGATGTATTTGATATAACTGAGACGTGGTTTGATTCAGAAAGTCGAGACATATCTGCAGAATGTCACATTCAGGGTTTTAAATTGTTTCAAATAGATAGAAGTATCGGGAAGGGGGGCTGGGGTGGCACTGTATGTCCGAGATCGCTTGAACTGTTGCATAAAAACCGGTATTAAGTCTGAAGTAACACATACAGAGTGTGTTTAGATAGAATTTTCAGAGGGGCATGAAATATTGATTTTAGGTGTGATATACCGTCCCCCAAACTTAGATAGGGACCAAGGGAGACTACTATGGGAGGAAATTGTTAAGGCCACAAGACACGGTAACGTAGTAATTCTAGAAGACTTTAACTTTAGTCATATTGATTAGAATTTCTTGACTGGGAATTTAGAATCAAACGACTTCTTAGAAGTAGTTCAGGATTGTTTTTTAAGGCAGTTTGTGACAAGGGGAAATAACCTGCTTGACTTGGTTTTGGCAAACAAGGAAACTCTTGTTAATAATTTAGAAGTTACAGAGGAACTCGGCACAAGCGATCACAAATAGCGATCTTTAGTTTAAATAGTGAAGACTTTCCTGTTTTCCAAAACATTCTCAGCAATTTTTCGTTTGTTTTTTCTCAATTTTTTAACGACGGTGTAATGTATATTGGACAAGATTCATGGGACTATTGCAGGCGTGAGTGCCACGTGCGCAATGTTGCGTGAGTGCCACGTGCGTAATGTTGCACGAGTGTCACGTGCGCAACGTTACACGAGTGCCACGTGCGCAATGTTGCATAGTCCATTCCAAAATTTTGTTTCCTTGTGATAAGTGGAGACAGACTCCTATGATTGGCAGTAACTGGAAAATGCATCTTCTGGTCAGCTTCAAACTTTAAGTGCTGATATGTTTTTTCTCAAAGGAGACGAAATCTTCACGTTGGGTTGTGTAAGTTATAATGTGTCAGTTTTATTAAACAAATTAGTTCATGTGAAATAATTAGAGAATCTCTCTTCTTGGTTATCCTAGATTAAGTCAATATCGTGACGTGTCTGTAATATCTGTGTGCCCCCGTAAGACCACTGTTAGAAAATGTATATTATGATCACTAAGATACTTAAAATTTACTTACGTACATTCTTAAAAACTGGTCAGTCTTAGAGAAAAGCCTGAAATGATTTTTGGACAGTGTAGGTCCCAGTTTGATTCTTCGAAAGAAATTGGAAAAATTTAAATTCTGCTTTTAGTGTGATAATTACTGAGTGTCTCATCCCTTACTGATAACTTATTATTGAACTTCTAAGTGGCTTCAAGCCTAGTGTGCTTGTGTATTATAGATTAGTCCCTTCCGTCTCTTTGAAAGGTTTGAATTAGATTTTTGCTGAATTTAGACTGAATTATCGACTTATTCCACATGCACTGAGACACAGGGACTCAGGTTGTGGAATGAGGGACACCGAAATACTGTACATCTAGCTCTCGTAATTTTCGTTTTCCATAAGTGTGTGAAATGGTAATTCCCCAGTAAAAGTAACTCCAGCTCTGCCGGAAAGAGGGCAAGAAATACCGACATGTGTGAAGTATAAGACGTTTAGTACCAAGATATATATTTAGGAAACGTTTCGACTGGGGAAGCTTTTCCTCCAGTACAGAGTTGAGAATAAGCAGGATATATAAATACCTTCTTTTGTTCCTTGTGTACATTGTGCAAACTATTAACTCTCATATACACTAAAATCATTCCAGTGTTCAGGACGGACAACTAACTCATCAAGTTTCTCAGATCAGGAGTTTGTAGTCGCTGGCAAACGATTACCCATATCAGCCTTATTTACCAGTCCTCTGTGTTGGGAAGATCGCTTGGAGCGTCGTTTGTTTGACTTGATGAATAAGTGATTTTTAATCAAACCGCAAAAATTGCTTCTGACTATTATTTCTCCACCATTATCGAATACGAGAAAACTGTCCTCTGGTTACTAACTATTGATGACACCAGACTCGCAAGAATTCACAAACAATACTACCAGTCATTATTTAATCATATAGTTTATCAAAAATCAGAATACAGATTATGTTTTCAGCGCTTCCTACAAAGCCCAGAGAACATTACTGCTGTATCCTCTCTGAAAGCCCACCTATTAATTTTAAATTATACTGGCCTTTTACACGAAAAAAAAATGCTGCACAGCTCTGAATTCCTAATTTTGCCTGTGTACTCACCCCTCAAATTTTTATTCAGTCCTGAATATTAATATATTACTAACAGTATGTTAAGTACAAGGAGATATTAGCAACAAACATTTATAACGGTTACATTTGTTCTCCACGGCAAAGACAGAACTCTGGGTCCATAAAGGGAATATAGTGAAGTGTAGAAAGCGCACACACACACACACACACACACACTGCAGTAGGTCTACTGGCCCAAGCTAATAGTAACATTAGAAGTGGCATGTGTAGTCAGGGGACGGCGAACTTTATCGTTTTAAGATAAATTCGTGCTAATTTTGCAAAGATAAAGAAACCGCATTTGTTTTGTTTGCACTGGCTTGATAGAGCTCCTGGAGAGAGAAAAGTAACCATAATAAATGTCACATTAGTAGTTCCTGTTTTACCTCCTGTTGTCAGCCTTACCATTCCTCTTCTTATTTACCATGCAGGACTGAATACCTTCCCCACTGTTTTATCGTTCCTTATGACCAAAATAATAATTATTATGATGTGTTATAAGAAGAATACTGATGTCTGATGGATTTCCTCGTGTTCAGTGTGTGTGTGCTTGGTGGCTTGGGCAGGATCCTGGACGCCCACACACTCCCGGCCTTCACCCTTCCCTTTAACCTGGTCACCTTCATGGCCTTCGTCAGTATGCGGGAGGCGGGTTATGAAATCGAGCCTCTCAACGTTAACCAAACCCATGAGTACCCCGTGGATCCAACATGGAACCAGGTGGGGTATATATATCTCTCATTAGTTCCTATAAATATTTGCAATTTAGAGTTTAAGTATATTCTCTGTTGCTATAAATTAAATTTTAGACAAGATTCGCTCACCATCATGGATCATGTTTACCGGTCAAGCCTTCTCCGAGTCTAAGTAATTATGGACTTCCTTTACAAGATATCTGTGATAATTATCTAAGCAATTTATGTTATTTTAATGACCATGAAATTATTGACCTATATTACGCTCTTAAATCTTGTAATAATCTCCTGCATCACCCAGAAAAAAAAAAAGACAGTTCAAGAACATTTAAAATTCGACAATGGTGGAAACTGAAAGTAGGACCAAACTCAGTAAAGATTAAAAAAAAAAAATCAACCTAGCAATCATTAAATGCTATAGGCTACTCAAACAGTAGTCTACAGTAGTCTACAGGGAAACTCTACCATAACAACAGTTGATACTATATGGTCATTCCTTTTGCCTTTTTGTGAACGTATTTTTGGTACATTTCCCTGATCCATTGACCACAAATTTCTTCTTCAGGCCAAACTCTTATCTCTTAGTTTCTCTCACTCTTTCCTCCATATGCCTGGTTTAACCTCTGGTAGTACTGGCTTAACCTCTGGTAGTACTGGTTTAACCTCTGGTAGTACTGGTTTAACCTCTGGTAGTACTGGTTAAACCTCTGGTAGTACTTTTTAAACCTGTGGTAGTACTTGTTTAATCTCTGGTAGTACTGGTTAAACCTCTGGTAGTACTGGTTTAACCTCTAGTAGTACTGGTTAAACCTCTGGTAGCACTGGTTTAACCTCTGGTAGTACTGGTTTAACCTCTGGTAGTACTGGTTTAACCTCTGGTAGTACTGGTTCAACCTCTAGTAGTACTGGTTAAACCTCTGGTAGTACTGGTTTAATCTCTGGTAGTACTGGTTTATCCTCTGGTAGTACTGGTTTAACCTCTGGTAGCACTGGTTTAGCCTCTGGAATTACTGGTTAAACTTCTGGTAGTACTAATTTAACCTCTAGTAGTACTGGTTTAACCTCTGATAGTACTGGTTTAACCTCTGGTTGTACTGGTTTAACCTCTTCTAGTACTGGTTTACCCTCTGATAGTACTGGTTTAATCTTTTGTAGTACTGGTTTAACCTCTGGTAGTACTGGTTTAACCTCTGGTAGTACTGGTTTAACCTCTGGTAGTACTGGTTTAACCTCTGGAAGTACTGGTTTAACCTCTGGTAGTACTGATTTAACCTCTGGTAGTACTGACTTAACCTCTGGTAGTACTGGTTTAACCTCTGGTAGTACTGGTTTAACCTCTGGTAATACTGGTTTAACCTCTGGTAGTACTGGTTTAACCTCTGGTTGTACTGGTTTAACCTCTGTTAGTACTGGTTTAACCTTTGGTAGTACTGGTTTAACCTCTGGTAGTACTGGTTTAACCTCTGGTAGTACTGGTTTGACCTCTGTTAGTACTGGTTTAACCTCTGGTAGTACTGGTTTAACCTCTGGAATTACTGGTTAAACTTCTAATAGTACTCGTTTAACCTCTAGTAGTACTGGTTTAACCTCTGATAGTACTGGTTTAACCTCTGGTAGTACTGGTTTAACCTCTGGTAGTACTAGTTTAACCTCTGGTTGTACTGGTTTAACCTCTGTTAGTACTATTTAACCTTTGGTAGTACTGGTTTAACCTCTGGTAGTACTGGTTTAACCTCTGGTAGTATTGGTTTGACCTCTGTTAGTACTGGTTTAACTTCTGGTAGTACTGGTTTAACCTCTGGAATTACTGGTTAAACTTCTGGTAGTACTGGTTTAACCTCTAGTAGTACTGGTTTAACCTCTGATAGTACTGGTTTAACCTCTGGTTGTGCTTGTTTAACCTCTTGTAGTACTGGTTTAACCTCTGGTAGTACTGGTTCAACCTTTTGTAGTACTGGTTTAACCTCTGGTAGTACTGGTTTAACCTCTGGTAGTACTGGTTTAACCTCTGTCAGTACTGGTTTAACCTCTGGAAGTACTGGTTTAACCTCTGGTAGTACTGATTTAACCTCTGGTAGTACTGATTTAACCTCTGGTAGTACTGGTTTAACCTCTGGTAGTACTGGTTTAACCTCTGGTAGTGCTGGTCTAACCTCTTGTAGTACTGGTTTAACCTCTGGTAGTACTGGTTTAATCTCTGGTAGTACTGGTTTAACCTCTGGTAGTACTGGTTTGACCTCTGTTAGTACTGGTTTAACCTCTGGTAGTCCTGGTTTAACCTCTGGTAGTGTTGATTTAAGTGCTGGTAGTACTGATTTAATCTCTGGTAGTACTGGTTTAATCTCTGGTAGTACTAGTTTAACTTCTGGTAGTATTGGTTTAACTTCTGGTAGTACTGGCTAACCTATGGTAGTCCTGGTTTAACCTCTGGTAGTACTGGTTTAACCTCTGTAGTACTGGGTTAACCTCTGGTAGTACTGGTTTAACCTCTGTAAGTACTGTTTTAACCTCTGCTAGTACTGGTCTAACCTCTGGTAGTACTGATTTAACTTCTGGTAGTACTGATTTAACCTCTGGTAGTACTGATTTAACCTCTGGTAGTCCTGGTTTAACCTCTGTTAGTGTTGGTTTAACCTCTGGTAGTCCTGGTTTAACCTCTGGTAGTTTTGGTTTAACCGCTGGTAGTACTGGTTTAATCTCTGGTAGTACTGGTATAATCTCTGGTAGTACTGATTTAACCTCTGGTAGTCCTGGTTTAACCTCTGTTAGTACTTGTTTAACCTCTGGTAGTCCTGGTTTAACCTCTGGTAGTGTTGGTTTAACCGCTGGTAGTACCGGTTTAATCTCTGGTAGTACTAATTTAACTTCTGGTAGTACTGGTTTAACCTCTGGTAGTACTGATTAACCTCTGATAGTACTGGTTTAACCTCTGGTAGTCCTGGTTTAACCTCTGATAGTACTGGTTTAACTTCTGGTAGTCCTGGTTTAACCTCTGGTAGTACTGGTTTAATCTCTGGTAGTACCGGCTTAATCTCTGGTAGTACTGGTTTAATCTCTGGTAGTACTAGTTTAACTTCTGGTATTACTGGTTTAACCTCTGGTAGTACTGGTTTAACCTCTGATAGTACTGGTTTAATCTCTGGTAGTACTGGTTTAACTTCTGGTAGTACTGGTTTAACCTCTGGTAGTACTGATTTAACCTTTGGTGGTCCTGGTTTAACCTCTGGTAGTACTGGTTTAACCTCTGGTAGTACTAGTTTAACCTCTGAGAGTACTAGTTTAACCTCTGTTAGTCCTGGTTTAACCTCTGGTAGTACTGGTTTAACCTCTGGTAGTACTGCTTTAACCACAGGTAGCACTGGTTTAACCTCTGGTAGTACTGGTTTAGCCTCTGGTAGTACTGGTTTTACCTCTGGTAGTACTGGTTTAATCTCTGGTAGTACTAGTTTAACTTCTGGTCGTACTGGTTTAACCTCCGGTAGTACTGGTTAAGCCTCTTGCAGTCCTGGTTTAACCTCTGGTAGTACTGGTTTAACCTCTGGTAGTACTGGTTTAACCTCTGGTAGTACTGGTTTAACCTCTGGTAGTACTGGTTTAACCTCTGGTAGTACTAGTTTAATCTCTGGTAGTACTGGTTTAATCTCTGGTAGTACTGGTTTAACCTCTGGTAGTACTTGTTTAACCTCTGGTAGTACTGGTTTAACCTCTGGCAGTACTGGTTTAACCTTTGGTAGTACTGGTTTAACCTCTGGTAGTACTGATTTAACCTCTGGTAGTACTGATTTAACCTCTGGTAGTCCTAGTTTAACCTCTGATAGTACTGGTTTAACCTCCGGTAGTACTGGTTTAATCTCTGGTAGTACTGGTTTAATCTCTGGTAGTACTAGTTTAACATCTGGTGGTACTGGTTTAACCTCTGGTTGTGATGTAGTTCAGCTGGGCTTGTGAGGTCTCTGGGGAGACCTAATTTAACCAATTATATGGTCACACCTTGCCTTGGCAAACGTCTGTCAGCCACGCCCACGTCTGAGGTCTTTTGTTCTTGACGGCGTCAGACCTAGGCGTCAGGTCGTACACGTGGTTGTGGAGGGTGCTCTCGGGACAATATAAGCCCAAGGAACAGGTGAGCAGAGAGATTCTTACGGAGCTCTGGCCTGGGTGCAGAGCTCCTGAGCTGAGACTTCGAGCGGAGCTGCTGCTGGGGTGCAGGGCTCGGGAGAAGGCTGCTGAAGTCTCTGGAGGAGACTGTTGGAGGCATTGGGCAGAGTACTGGCTTGGCGCAGTACTCGGGCTGTGTAGGTCTTGGGACCTGTGCCTTAGTTCCGGTGATGAACTGCCCTCTGAACTATATTGTAAGTTATATTCATTTTCGTCAAGTTGATTGTATTCCCTGTCTCACTGCTTATGTGTACCACCCCATTTATATAAACCCCAATGATGTACTCCTGTTCCCAAATATATTATTGTACAAGGACTTAATAATAAACTGTGTTTGAGTAGAATAGTAATATTCACTGTCCCCATTATTTTCTCCATTTATTTATGTTTAGTTAAAGTAGTGATAGGGTGAGTAGTGTAGTGTGGTGGGTAGAGTAATGAGAGGTGAGGGTGTAGTCACCAGTGACCTCACATTACCTACCAACCTCCGCCCTCATCCCTCCTAGCCAATCCCCTACCTACTCACTGCCAACTAACTCCCTCCTCTTACCCCCATATTCCCCCAATCATTACCCCCCTACATGACATGGTGTCTAAGCTGTGGTGGTTCTTATTATTTTTATAGTAGGACCCAGTCCCGCGTGCCTTAATGTTGACTGCTCGGTTATACTTATGTTATGCTACCGTTTGCTACCACTTCTTTTTTTCTTGTGTGTGTAAAGTTAAAGTAAATATCAGTGTGATATTATAATCCTAGTGACCTTAACTGACCTTTTTGATGGTGGGTCTGAATAATTGTTTGGGTGTAACATTATATTTGGTGGAGTTGGTTGTGGGTTTATATAAATGGGGTGGTACACATAAGCAGTGAGACAGGGAATACAATCAACTTGACGAAAATGAATATAACTTACAATATAGTTCAGAGGACAGTTCACCACAGGAACTAAGCCACAGGTCCCAAGACCTACACAGCACGAGTACTGCGCCAAGCCAGTACTCTGGCCCAGTGGTCTGGTGGCTAAAGCTCCCGCTTCACACACGGGGGGCCCGGGTTCGATTCCCGGCGGGTGGAAACATTCCGACACGTTTCCTTACACCTGTTGTCCTGTTCACCTAGCAGCAAATAGGTACCTGGGTGTTAGCCGACTGGTGTGGATCGCATCCTGGGGGGGGCAAGATTAAGGACCCCAATGGAAATAAGTTAGACAGTCCTCGATGACGCACTGACTTTCTTGGGTTATCCTGGGTGGCTAACCCTCCGGGGTTAAAAATCCGAACGAAATCTTATCTCTTATCTCTTAATGCCTCCAACAGTCTCCTCCAGAGACTTCAGCAGCCTTCTCCCGAGCCCTGCATCCCAGCAGCAGCTCCACTCGAAGTCTTAGCTCTGGAGCTCTGCACCCAGGCCAGAGCTCTGCACGAATCTCTCTGCTCAGCTGTTCCTTGAGCTTATATTGTCCCGAGAGCACCCTCCACAACCACGTGTACGACCTGACGCCTAGGTCTGACGCCGTCAAGAACAAAAGACCTCAGACGTGGGTGTGGCTGACAGACGTTTGCCAAGGCAAGGTGTGACCATATAATTGGTTAAATTAGGTCTCCCCAGAGACCTCACAAGCCCAGCTGAACTACATCACATGGTAGTACTGGTTTAACCTCTGGTAGTACTGGTTTAATCTCTGGTAGTACTGGTTTAACTTCTGGTAGTACTGGTTTAACCTCTGGTAGTATTGATTTAACCTCTGGTAGTCCTGGTTTAACCTCTGGTAGTACAGGTTTAATCTTTGGTAGTACTGGTTTAATGTCTGGTAGCACTGTGGATCCTACCAGGAGACTCTTAAGCCTTGCTGCTATTAAACCCTATAAAGTGGGTCTAGTTGAACTGCAGAATTCATACAATAATTCAAAACAATTACTAATTAAAAAAAAATAGCAAATCAGACTAAGATATAGTAGACACATAAACCATACCACTGGCGGGGATAGAACCTGCGATCAGAGTCTCAAAACTCCAGACCGTCGCGTTAGCCACTGGACCAGCTAGCCATAATAACATTCGTCCAACTGGGTATATTTCTACACCATATGAAGGTTAGCACAGGCACCACTGTGACCACAAATGCAAGTTTTTACAGACGAATCTCCAGCTAGCGTCGCTAGCTGGTCCAGTGGCTAACGCGACGGTCTGGAGTTTTGAGACTCTCTGATCGCGGGTTCTATCCCCGTCCGTGGTATGGTTTGTTTGCAATCGTGTCATTACGATTTCGTGAGTCATAGTAAACACATAATTGACAAAACTGGTAACACAGTTATCAGATACAACAAAAAATGAATATATCAGATATAAGTTACATAAAAAATAGACAAATAATACGTGAAAGAAACATGAAATATTGGTTAGCACGAGTAGGACATGAGGAAGAAGATCAGAAATGATCATAACAATAACCATTAATTTTTTAAGGGAGTGGACCGATAAGCCAGCGAGAGGCCTCGGTCAGATGACCAAAACTTCGAGTGGCAGGTCGCCATATGACTAAGACCCACATCAGAAAACCCTTCTGTTTCCTGACAAACATTATACTTACCTATCAGGAAGAAAAAGACTGAATTAGTTCTATAACTGATACAATAAAATAACTACAAAGCTAAGTTAGATTATCAGCACAGATTAGTCTACATAGTGGCAACAAAATATTACATAAGTCCAAAGAGACTAACATGAAAGACAGGTATGACAACATGAAAGACAGGTATGACAACATGAAAGACAGGTATGACAACGTGAAAGACAGGTATGACAACATGAAAGACAGGTATGACAACATGAAAGACAGGTATGACAACATGAAAGACAGGTATGACAACATGAAAGACAGGTATGACAACATGAAAGACAGGTATGACAACATGAAAGACAGGTATGACAACATGAAAGACAGGTATGACAACATGAAAGACAGGTATGACAACATGAAAGACAGGTACGACAACGTAAAAGCTTGAAAATGGAGGGACGACATAATGTTAACTTATAGGTTGGAAGATAAAAGAAACAGTTTTGTTACACTTTCTGAAAATATATATTAGGAATCTAGTATACCTGGAGTATACCTAGAGAATGTTTCGGGGGTCAACGCCCCCACGGCCCGTTCTGTGACCAGTCCTCATGGTGCATCAGGGCCTGATCAACCAGGATGTTACTGTTGGCCGCACATAAACCGACGTACGAGCTACAGCCCGGTTGATCAGGTACTGACTTTAGGTGCCTGTCCAGCACCTTCTTGAAGACAACAAGCTGTCTATTGGTAATTCCCCTTATATATGTTGGGAAGCAGTTGAACACTCTTGGACCCCTGACACTTATTGTATTGTCTCTTATCGTGCTAGTGGCGCCAATGCTTTTCATTGGGGGGATGTTGCATCGTCTGCCGAGTCTTTTGCTTTCGTAAGGAGTGATTTTCGTGTTCAAATTTGGTAGTAATCCCTTTAGGATTTTCCAAGTGTATATAACCATGAATATCTCCCACCTACTTTCCAGGGAATACAAGTAGAGAAACTTCAATAGAACCCAGTAATTTAGGTGTTTTATCATACTTATGTGTGCCGTGAAGGCTCTCTGTACATTTTCTAGGTCAGCAATTTCACCTGCCTTGAAAGGTGCTGTTAGTGTGCTGCAATATTCCAGCCTAGATAGAACAAACGATCTGAAGAGTGTCATTACGGGCTTGGCATCCCTAGTTTTGATGGTTTTCATTATCCATCCTGTCATTTTCTCTAGCAGATACGGTAGATACAATGTTGTGGTCTTTGAAAGTGAGATCCTCTGACATTATCACTCCTAGGTCCTTTATATTAGTTTTTCGCTCTATTGTGTGGTTGGAATTTGTTTTATACTCCGATATAGTTTTAATTTCGGAGTAATTGAAATTTCTCTTCATTGAACTTTATATTGTTTTCTGATGCCCATTAAAGATTTGGTTGGTGTCCGCCTGGAGTCTTGCAGTGTTTTCAGTGGAGGACACTGTCATGCGAATTCGGGTGTCATCTGCAAAGGAAGACATGGAGCTGTAGCTTACATCCCAGTCAATGTCAGACATGAGGATGAGGAACAGGATGAGGGCGAGTAATATGCCTTGGGGAACAGAGTTTTTAACAGAAGCCGCCTCAGACTACTCTACCACTACTCTTTGTGTTCTATTTGTTTGGAAATTATAGATCCATCTACCAACTTTTCCTGTTTTTCCTTTATCACGCATTCTGTGTACTATTACACTATGGTAACACTTGTCAAAGGTTTTTGCAAAGTCTGTGTATACTACATTTACATTTTGCTTGTCTTCTAGAGCATCCAGGACCTTGCCATAGTGGTCCAGTAGTTGGGACAGGCAGGAGCGACCTGCTCTAAACCTATGTTGCCCTGGGCTATGTAACTGATGGGTATGTAGATGAGTAGAAATCTTGCTTCTTAGAACCCTTTCAAAGATTTTTATGATATGGGACGTTAGTGCTACCAATCTGTAGTTCTTACATATTGCTTTACTTTCCCTTTGTGGAGTCGGGCTATGTCTGCTGTTTTTACAGTTGTGGGATGACCCCTGTGCCCATGCTCCCTCTCCGTAGAATGCTAAAAGCAGTTCTTGGTAAACACGGAGTTCCACGAATCTGGGCCTGGGGCAGAGTGCATGGGCATGTCATTTATCGCCTTTTTGAAGTCATGTGGTTTTAGGATAATATCAGATAAGTTTGAATCCACCAAATTCTGAGTTTCGGTCATAAAATAAAAAATTCATTTAAGGCATCGACTCATAGTCTGGTTAACGGCTCGCTAAAGACTGACTCAAGACATTAAAGCGAGGCTACTCAACAACTATGAGCAAAGATCCACTTGGACAAGCACCAATGTATGCAAAGGTCCGGGTACACTTTTTACATAATGTTTCATTATGTAGAAAAAAGGCGTTTCATATTACTGCTCTTCAGTGAGGCAATTGTTTCACTACATATGAGGCAAAGGAGCTTAGAACTGCTTGTGGGAGGGATGAAAGAATAACTGCTGTATGCATTCTTCCTTCATGGAACCACTTTTATCATCAAAGTTTTTTTCTTTTTAATTAAACATGCCATGTCTGTCTCCTTTTAAAAGAAATGATATGATTAGTAAAACAAATCATCTGATTTGGAAATAAATATCTGAAGCATTAAAAAATCCGAAAACCAGAAGTCATATTTAGACTACAAAATACTAGCAAAGTTGCACCAGGGTGGCCAGACTTCCCTGCCCATACATGCGGCCAAACTCTTTTCCAAAATGCCAAGAAAGTTAGCTTCATTGCACAAGTGATAATTACCAATATTAATTATCATTGAATGGAAGAAAATATTACCGTTTATCTACTTAGCTATGCTAGAATACTGTATTCCATCCAGTGTATGCAGTCCTTCCAGATAGAGTAATGTATTACTCCCGCTCTTGTGCACCACCTGATCCTGAACCTGGTAACACCTGTTATTTAACTAAGCTTTCTCCTGAAGCCTGAGGTCCAACTACAACACTCAGAAGGTCCGGATTCGGACCGCGGGCCGCCACTTGAGTAGTCCTGCACTAAAGCCAATAGTCTGACTAAGATAAGCTGGCCAAGACTAGTCACATGGTTACAACATAATCATGTTGTGTTTACATCCATAATTATTTCTACCCATTCCGTTAGCTCTAATTTCCCAATACATGTGTTAACTATACTATAATAGCGCAAGGCCTAAGACACACATATATAATAAACATTACATGGACTGTAATAACTGTACTGGTGTAGGGGCTCGCTTCCCATGGCGGTATTTCTTAAGAAAACATCTTTATATCATTACAAGATGCATTAATACAATACACAATAAAACTAGTTTTGAACTCTCTTGTTAACATCAGCAATACATATTCTAGTTATCATAATGCACAGGTCAGAGTGCATGGGACTGCCACAGGTCAGAGTGCATGGGACTGCCTCAGGTCAGAGTGCATGGGACTGCCTCAGGTCACCTTCGCTTCACTCTCCGTGTCCCTCTGAATTTTACACATACAAATCACTATGGCAACACTCTTTGGAAAAAAGTATTACCGATGGGTCAAACAAATTTATTATCTCTTATTAATACTAATATTAATTATTGCAATAAACTGTAACTCTAGAACATACAAAAAAAGTATATATTATTTCAAGGTAAACAACAACAACAACAACAACAACAACAACAACAACAAAAACAACACTACAATAATAATAATAATAATAATAATAATAATAATAATAATAATAATAATAATAATAATAATAATAATAATAATAATAATAATAATGATAATAATAATAATAATAATAATAATAATAATAATAATAATAATAATAATAATAATAATAATAATAATAATAATAATAATATCAGGATAACAGAAAGATTAGGTGATGAAAGATTGGATATCAGATTGGAGGGAGAGAGTATGGAGGAGGTGAATGTATTCAGATATTTGGGAGTGGACGTGTCAGCGGATGGGTCTATGAAAGATGAGGTGAATCTGAATCATAGAATTGACGAGGGGAAAAGGGTGAGTGGTGCACTTAGGAGTCTGTGGAGACAAAGAACTTTGTCCTTGGAGGCAAAGAGGGGAATATATGAGAGTATAGTTTTACCAACACTCTTATATGGGTGTGAAGCATGGGTGATGAATGTTGCAGCGAGGAGAAGGCTGGAGGCAGTGGAGATGTCATGTCTGAGAGCAATGTGTGGTGTGAATATAATGCAGAGAATTCGTAGTTTGGAAGTTAGGAGGAGGTGCGGGATTACCAAAACTGTTGTCCAGAGGGCTGAGGAAGGGTTGTTGAGTTGGTTCGCAGGCCGGACTTGAGTCCTGGAGATGGGAAGTACAGTGCCTGCACTCTGAAGGAGGGATGTTAATGTTGCAGTTTAAAAACTGTAGTGTAAAGCACCCTTCTAGCAAGACAGTGATGGAGTGAATAATGGTGAAAGTTTTTCTTTTTTGGGCCCCCCTGCCTTGGTGGGAATCGGTCAGTGTGTTAATAAAAATAATAATAATAATAATAATAAATCTTTATTTCCTCAATTACATGATACAACTTGTCCAGACCATAGGTGACATCAATGACGTACAATATAAATAATCCCTCTGTTATACAGAGCATATCAGAACATTCTGACCAGAAACATTAACAGCAGTGAATCTTTATATCTTAATTTATTTCTCAATTATTTAAGTATTTACAGCTGTTCTCAACTGCATTTCAAATAATTTCTAAATTGAACATTTACATCTATGAATTATACTTCAATAAAAATAATAATGGTTTGTTAATATTAGACTATTTATTCCTTCACTACACTGTTTATTCTTTCACTACACTGTTTATTCTTTCACTACACTGTTTATTCCTTCACTACACTGTTTATTCTTTCACTACACTGTTTATTCCTTCACTACACTGTTTATTCTTTCACTACACTGTTTATTCTTTCACTACACTGTTTACTCTTTCACTACACTGTTTATTCCTTCACTACACTGTTTACTCTTTCACTACACTGTTTATTCCTTCACTACACTGTTTATTCCTTCACTACACTGTTTATTCCTTCACTACACTGTTTACTCTTTCACTACACTGTTTATTCCTTCACTACACTGTTTATTCCTTCACTACACTGTTTACTCTTTCACTACACTGTTTATTCTTTCACTACACTGTTTATTCCTTCACTACACTGTTTATTCCTTCACTACACTGTTTATTCCTTCACTACACTGTTTACTCTTTCACTACACTGTTTATTCTTTCACTACACTGTTTATTCCTTCACTACACTGTTTACTCTTTCACTACACTGTTTACTCTTTCACTACACTGTTTATTCCTTCACTACACTGTTTACTCTTTCACTACACTGTTTATTCTTTCACTACACTGTTTATTCCTTCACTACACTGTTTATTCTTTCACTACTCTGTTTACTCTTTCACTACACTGTTTATTCCTTCACTACTCTGTTTATTCTTTCACTACACTGTTTATTCTTTCACTACACTGTTTATTCCTTCACTACACTGTTTATTTTTTCACTACACTTTATTCTTTCACTACACTGTTTATTCTTTCACTACACTGTTTATTCTTTCACTACACTGTTTATTCTTTCACTACACTGTTTATTCCTTCACTACACTGTTTATTTTTTCACTACACTTTATTCTTTCACTACACTGTTTATTCTTTCACTACACTGTTTATTCTTTCACTACACTGTTTATTCTTTCACTACTCTGTTTATTCCTTCATTACACTGTTTATTCTTTCACTACACTGTTTATTCATTCACTACACTGTTTATTCTTTCACTACACTGTTTATTTTTTCACTACACTGTTTATTCTTTTGCTACACTGTTTATTCCTTCACTACACTGTTTATTCTTTCACTACACTGTTTATTCTTTCACTACTCTGTTTATTCCTTCATTACACTGTTTATTCTTTTATTACACTGTTTATTCCTTCACAACACTGTTTATTCTTTCACTACACTGTTTATTTCTTCACTACACTGTTTATTCTTTCACTACACTGTTTTTTCCTTCATTACACTGTTTATTCTTTCACTACACTGTTTATTTCTTCACTACACTGTTTATTCTTTCACTACACTGTTTATTCTTTCACTACACTGTTTTTTCCTTCATTACACTGTTTATTCTTTCACTACACTGTTTATTCCTTCACTACACTATGCATTCCTTCACTACACTGAGTATTCCTTCACTACACTGAGTATTCCCTCAATACACTGTGTATTCCTTCACTACACTGTGTATTCCTTCACTACACTGAGTATTCCCTCAATACACTGTGTATTCCTTCACTACACTGAGTATTCCCTCAATACACTGTGTATTCCTTCACTACACTGTGTATTTCTTCACTGCACTGTGTATTCGTTCACTACACTGTGCATTCCTTCACTACACTGCTTATTCCTTCACTACACTGTGTAATCCTTCACTACACTGTATATTCCTTCACTACACTGAGTATTCCTTCACTAAACTGAGTATTCCCTCACTTCACGGTTTATTCCTTCACTACACTGTTATTCCTTCACTACACTGTTTATTCTTTAACTACACTGTGTATTCCGTCACTACACTGTGTATTCCGTCACTACACTGTGTATTCCTTCACTACACTGAATATTCCTTCACTGCACTGTTTATTCCTTCACTACACTGCTTATTCCTTCACTACACTGTGTATTCCTTCACTACACTGTGCATTCCTTCACTACACTGAGTATTCCTTCATTAAACTGAGTATTCTCTCGCTACACGGTTTATTCCTTCACTACACTGCTTATTCCTTCACAACACTGTGTATTCCTTCACTACACTGAGTATTCCTTCACTACACTGTGTATTCCTTCACTGCACAATTTATTCCTTCACTACACTGTTTATTCCTTTACTACACTGTTTATTGCTTCACTTCACTTTATTCCTTCACTAATCTGTTTATTCCTTCACTACACTGTTTATTCTTTCAATATATTGTTTATTCCTTCACTACACTGTTTATTCTTTCACTACACTGTTTATTCCTTCACTACACTGTATTACTTCACTACACTGTGTATTCCTTCACTTCACTGTTTATTCCTTCACTACACTGTTTATTGCTTCAATACACTGTTTATTCCTTCACTACACTGTTTATTCCTTCAATACACTGTTTATTCCTTCACTACACTATGTATTCCTTCACTACACTGTTTATTCTTTCACTACACTGTTTATTCCTTCACTACACTGTTTATTCTTTCACTACACTGTTTATTCCTTCACTACACTGTTCATTCTTTCACAACACTGTTTATTCCATCACAACACTGTTTATTCCTTTACTACAATGTATTCTTTCACTACACTGTTTATTGTTTCACTAAACTGTTTATTCTTTCATTACACTGTTTATTTCTTCATTACACTGCATATTCCTTCACTACACTGAATATTCCTTCACAACACTGAATATTCTTTCACTACACTCTGTATTCCTTCACTACACTGTGTATTCCTTCACTACACTGTGTATTCCTTCACAACACTGTGTATTCCTTCACTACACTGAGTATTCCCTCACTACACTGTGTATTCCTTCACTACACAATTTATTCCTTCACTACACTGTTTATTCCTTCACTACACTGTTTATTCTTTCACTACACTTCTTATTATTTCACTACACTGTTTATTCCTTCACTACACCGTTTTCCTTCACTACACTGTATTCCTTCACTACACTGTATTCCTTCACTACACTGTTTATTCTTTCATTGCTCTGTTTATTCCTTCACTACACTGAGTATTCCTTCACTACACTTTGTATTCCTTCACGACGCTGAGTATTCCTTCACTACACTCTGTATTCCTTCACTACACTGTGTATTCCTTCGCTACACTGAGTATTCTTTCAATAAACTGAGTATTCCTTCACTAAACTGAGTATTCCTTCATTTCATTACACCGTTTATTCTTTCACTGAACTATTTATTCCTTCACTACACTGTTTATTCCTTGACTACATAGTTTATTCTTTCGCTACACTATTTATTTCTTCACAACACTGTATTCCTTCACTACACTGTTTATTCCTTAACTACACTGTGTATTCGTTCACTACACTGTGTATTCCTTCACTACACTGCTTATTCCTTCACTACACTGTGTAATCCTTCACTACACTGTATATTCCTTCACTACACTGAGTATTCCTTCACTAAACTGAGTATTCCCTCACTACACGGTTTATTCCTTCACTACACTGTTTATTCCTTCACTACACTGTCTATTCCTTCACTACACTGTTTATTCTTTAACTACACTGTTTATTCCGTCACTACACTTTGTATTCGTTCACTACACTGAATATTCCTTCACTACACTGTTTATTCCTTCACTACACTGTGTATTCCTTCACTTCACTGTGCATTCCTTCACTACACTGAGTATTCCTCCACTAAACTGAGTATTCCCTCACTACACGGTTTATTCCTTCACTGCACTGTTTATTCTTTCACTACACTGTTTATTCCTTCACTACACTGTTTATTCTTTCACTACACTGTTTATTCTTTCACTACACTGTTTATTCCTTCACTACACTGTTTATTCCTTCACTACAATGTTTATTCTTTCACTAAACTGTTTATTCCTTCACTACACTGTTTGTTCCTTCACTACACTGTTTATTCCTTCACTACACTGTTTATCCCTTTATTACACTGTTTATTCCTTCACTACACTGTGTATTCCTTCACTACACTTAGTTTTCCTTTACTAAACTGAGTATTCCCTCACTACTCTGTTTATTCTTTCACTACACTGTTTATTCCTTCACTATACTGTTTATTCTTTCACTACACTGTTTATTCCTTCACTACACTGTTCATTCTTTCACAACACTGTTTATTCCATCACAACACTGTTTATTCCGTCCTTCACAACAATTTCATCACTACACTGTTTATTCCTTAACAACACTGTTTATTCCTTTACTACACTGTATTCTTTCACTACACTGTTTATTGTTTCACTAAACTGTTTACTCTTTCATTACACTGTTTATTTCTTCACTACACAGCATATTCCTTCACTACACTGAATATTCCTTCACAACACTGAATATTCTTTCTCTGCACTGTGTATTCCTTCACTACACTGTGTATACCTTCACTACACTGTGTATTCCTTCACTACACTGAGTATTCCTTCACTACACTGTGTATTCCTTCACTACACAATTTATTCCTTCACTACACTGTTTATTCCTTCACTACACTGTTTATTCTTTTACTACACTGTTCATTCTTTCACTACACTTCTTATTCTTTCACTACACTGTTTATTCCTTCACTACACTGTATTCCTTCACTACACTGTTTATTCCTTCACTACACTGTATTCCTTCACTACACTGTTTATTCCTTCACTACACTGTATTCCTTCACTACACTGTTTATTCCTTCACTACACTGTATTCCTTCACTACACTGTTTATTCCTTCACTACACAGTATTCCTTCACTACACTGTTTATTCCTTCACTACACTGTATTCCTTCACTACACTGTATTCCTTCACTACACTGTTTATTCCTTCACTACACTCTATTCCTTTACTACACTGTATTCTTTCACTACACTGTTTATTCCTTCACTACACTGTATTCCTTCACTACACTGTATTCATTCACTACACTGTTTATTCTTTCATTGCTCTGTTTATTCCTTCACTACAATGAGTATTCCTTCACTACACTTTGTATTCCTTCACGACGCTGAGTATTCCTTCACTATACTCTGTATTCCTTCACTACACTGAGTATTCTTTCACTAAACTGAGTATTCCTTCATTTCATTACACCGTTTATTCTTTCACTGCACTATTTATTCCTTCACTACACTGTTTATTCCTTGACTACATAGTTTATTCTTTCACTACACTGTATTCCTTCACTACACTGTTTATTCCTTAACTACACTGTATTCCTTCACTACACTGTTTATTCCTTCACTACACTGTTTATTCTTTCACTACACTGTTTATTCCTTCACTACACTGTTTATTCCTTCACTACACTGTTTATTCCTTCACTACACTGTTTATTCCTTTACTACACTGTTTGTTATTTCATTATATTGTTTATTCCTTCACTACACTGTTTATTCTTTCACTTCACTGTATATTCCTTCACTTCACTGTTTATTCTTTCACTTCACTGTATATTCCTTCACTACACTGTTTATTCTTTCACTTCACTGTATATTCCTTCACTTCACTGTTTATTCCTTCACTACACTGTCTATTCCTTCAATACACTGTTTATTCCTTCACTACACTGTTTATTCCTTCACTACACTGTTTATTCCTTCACTACACTGTTTATTCCTTCACTACACTGTTTATTCCTTCACTACACTGTTTATTCCTTCACTACACTGTTTATTCCTTCACTGCACTGTGTATTCCTTCACGACACTTAGTATTCCTTTACTAAACTGAGTATTCCCTCACTACACTGTTTAGTCTTTCACTACACTGTTTATTCCCTCACTACACTGTTTATTCTTTCACTACACTGTTTATTCCTTCACTACACTTTTCATTCTTTCACAACACTGTTTATTCCTTCACAACACTGTTTATTCCTTCCTTCACAACAATTTCATCAGAACACTGTTTATTCCTTCACAACACTGTTTATTCCTTCACTACACTGTATTCCTTCACTACACTGTTTATTTTTTCACTAAACTGTTTATTCTTTCATTACACTGTTTATTTCTTCACTACACTGCATATTTCTTCATTACACCGTGTATTCCTTCACAACACTGAATATTCTTTCTCTGCACTATGTATTCCTTCACTACACTGTGTATACCTTCACTACACTAAGTACTCCTTCTCTACACTGTGTATTCCTTCACTACACTCTGCATTCCTTTACTACACTGTGTATTCCTTCACTACACTGAGTATTCCTTCACTACACTGAGTATTCCTTCACTACACTGTGTATTCCTTCACTATACAATTTATTCTTTCACTACACTTCTTATTCTTTTACTTCACTGTTTATTCCTTCACTACACTGTATTCCTTCACTACACTGTTTATTCCTTCACTACACTGTATTCGTTCACTACACTGTTTATTCCTTCACTACACTGTATTCCTTAACTACACCGTTTATTCCTTCACTACAATGTATTCCTTCACTACACTCTTTATTCCTTCACTACACTGTATTCCTTCACTACACTGTATTCCTTCACTACACTGTTTATTCCTTCACTACACTGTATTCCTTCACTACACTGTTTATTCCTTCACTACACTGTTTATTCCTTCACTACACTGTATTCCTTCACTACACTGTTTATTCCTTCACTACACTGTTTATTCCTTCACTACACTGTATTCCTTCACTACACTGTATTCCTTCACTACACTGTATTCCTTCACTACACTGTTTATTCTTTCATTGCTCTGTTTATTCCTTCACTACACTGAGTATTCCTTCACTACACTCTGTATTCCTTCACTACACTGTGTATTCCTTCGCTACACTGAGTATTTTTTCAATAAACTGAGTATTCCTTCACTAAACTGAGTATTCCTTCATTTCATTAGACTGTTTATTCTTTCACTGCACTATTTATTCCTTCAATACACTGTTTATTCCTTGACTACATAGTTTATTCTTTCACTACACTGTTTATTTCTTCACAACACTGTATTCCTTCACTACACTGTTTATTCTTTCATTATATTGTTTATTCCTTCACTGCACTGTATTCCTTCACTACACTGTTTATTCCTTAACTACACTGTATTCCTTCACTACACTGTTTATTCCTTAACTACACTGTATTCCTTCACTACACTGGTTATTCCTTCACTACACTGTTTATTCTTTCACTACACTGTTTTTTCCTTCACTACACTGTTTATTCTTTCATTATATTGTTTATTCCTTCACTACTCTGTTTATTCTTTTATTATATTGTTTATTCCTTCACTACACTGTTTATTCCTTCACTACACTGTATTCCTTCACTACACTGTGTATTCCTTCACTTCACTGTTTATTCCTTCACTACACTGTTTATTCCTTCACTACACTGTTTATTCCTTAACTACACTGTTAATTCTTTGACTACACTGTTTATTCCTTCACTACACTGTTTATTCCTTCACTACACTGTTTATTCTTTCACTACACTGTTAATTCCTTCACTACATTGTTTATTCTTTCACTACACTGTTGATTCTTTCACTACACTGTTAATTCCTTCACTACATTGTTTATTCTTTCACTACACTGTTTATTCTTTCACTACACTGTTAATTCCGTCACTACACTGTTTATTCTTTCACAACGCTGTTTATTCCTTCACTACACTTTTTATTCCTTCACTACACTATTTATTCCCTCACTACACTTTTTATTCCTTCACTTCAGTGTATTCCTTCACTTCACTGTTTATTCCTTCACTGCACTATATTCCTTCTCCACACTGTATTCTTCTTTCATTATAGTATTTATTGCTTCACTACACTGAGTATTCCTTCACTACACTGAGTATTCCTTCACTACACTGTTTATTCCTTCACTACACTGTTTATTCCTTCACTACACTGTTTATTCCTTCACTATACTGTTTATTCCTTCACTACACTGTTTATTCCTTCACTACATTGTGTATACCTTCACTACACTGTGTATTCCTTCACTACACTGTGTATTCCTTCACTACTCTGTGTATTCCTTCATTACACTGTTTATTCCTTCACTACACTGTTTATTCCTTCACTACACTGTTTATTCCTTCACTACATTGTGTATACCTTTACTACACTGTTTATTCCTTCACTATACTGTTTATTCCTTCACTTCACTGTTTATTCCTTCATTACACTGTTTATTCCTTCACTACACTTTTTATTCCTTCACTACACTGTTTATTCCTTCACTACACTGTTTATTCCTTCACTACATTGTGTATTCCTTCACTACACTGTGTATTCCTTCACTACTCTGTGTATTCCTTCACTACACTGTTTATTCCTTCACTACACTGTTTATTCCTTCACTACATTGTGTATTCCTTCACTACACTGTGTATTCCTTCACTACTCTGTGTATTCCTTCACTACACTGTTTATTCCTTCACTACACTGTTTATTCCTTCACTACATTGTGTATACCTTCACTACACTGTGTATTCCTTCACTACACTGTGTATACCTTCACTACACTGTTTATTCCTTCACTACATTGTGTATACCTTCACTACACTGTGTATTCCTTCATTACACTGTTTATTCCTTCACTACATTGTGTATTCCTTCACTGCACTGTGTATACCTTCACTACACTGTGTATTCCTTCACTACATTGTGTATTCCTTCACTACACTGTGTATACCTTCACTACACTGTGTATTCCTTCATTACACTGTTTATTCCTTCACTACACCCGAGTTACAGAACTATGTACTTATTAAGTAAGAAAGAGTAAAGGTATTCGTATATATGGGTGAGAGATATACATTAAGAACAGTTCAGAAATTTTCACAAAAAATATTTATCACAGATCTGCTGCATTTAATAGTAATAAAATAATAATAATAATAATGTAGGTAGTAGGTTGGTAGACAGCAACCACCCAGGGAGGTACTACCGTCCTGCCAAGTGAGTGTAAAACGAAAACCTGTAATTGTTTTACATGATGGTAGGATTGCTATGGTCTTTTGTCTGTCTCATAAATATGCAATATTTCAGGTGTCTTGCTACTTCTACTTACACTTAGGTCACTACACATACATGTTCAAGCATATATACACACACCCATCTGGGTTTTCTTTTATTTTCTTTCTAGTTCTTGTTCTTGTTTATTGAATCTTATCTCCATCAGGAAGTGGAACAGAATTCTTCCTCCGTAAGCCATGCGTGTTGTAAGAGGCGACTAAAATGCCGGGAGTAAGGGCCTAGTAGCCCCTTTTCCTGTATATATTACTAAATGTAAAAGGAGAAACTTTCGTTTTTCCTTTTGGGCCACCCTGCCTCGGTGGGATGCGGCCAGTGTGTTGAAGGAAAGAATAATAATAATAATAATAATAATAATAATAATAATAATAATAATAATAATAATAATAAACTAGAACGGGTAGATTTCAAGGTGGTAGAAATGTGGAGGACAAGAGATCCAATTCATGTCTATGTAAAAGGGAGTTAGCAAGCTTTTGGGAACAGATGATAACAGGACTAAAATTAGCTTAAAATAGTTTTTGTTAAAACTGCTGGGAATTTTAATAATGTAACCTAAATTTCTAACAGTAGACGATGTTCCAAGAAGCTATATACCTGAGGGAAGTGTAACTACAGTCACAAGTGTCTTTAACTTATTTTTTACAGACTTTAAAATTCAAGATCGCGCACTTTAATTCGTATTTAAATTCTAATATATAAGTATATTTCGCTGTAGTTATCCGTTTCCTCCTATGGGTGTCCCCTAGCTCGATCACAAGCGGACTCAGCTCACACACTGAGATCCGGAGATCAATTCTCCGGTACGGCTGGAAAACATTAGGGACGTGTTTCCATAAGACACCTGCTGTCCCTGTTCACCCATCAATGTAAAATGGGTACCTGGGTGTTAGTCAACTGGTGTAGGTCGCATCCTGGGACAAAACTGATCTAATATGCCCGAAATGCTCAATATACCAAGTGGCTTTCTATATAGTAGTATGTTATTGATGTCAGCTAGGCCTGTATACCTTGTACATGTATTTGTAGTAAATAAAGATATTATAAATTCATTCGAGTATTTTCAAGAAGTTTTTTGACAAACTTGTCACTTGAGTTCATATGTGCAATGCATCTTAGTTTTAGATGAAGTCACGTGTGTTGCAGCAGGTGTGGCTGGGGACGCTGCTGTCAGCTGGTCAGGTGTGGGGAGTGGAGAGCGTATGGTGCTCCACCCTGGTCATGGTGGCTGTCTTCATCTCTTCCCCGCTCCTCACTCTTCTCACCTACACAGGGGCGACGGTGGCAACCTTCACAGGTCAGTAATTAACCAGTCACATCTCAGTCCTCCAGTACCGTAACGTTAGAATTCAAGCAGTACTTTTCAAATTTTCTCGGAATGGGATATTCTTGGAAGGCTCTCACTAATTGGTGCACCCCATTATGAGACCGGTCATACATACTATTCACAAATATTAAAACACAGTGACATCGTAACCAAAGAACGTACTGTGTGTGTGTGTGTGTGTGTACTCACCTATTTGTACTTAGTCTGGTATTATAAAATAACCAGTTTCCCTGAATCCCTTCACTAAATATTAC
This sequence comes from Cherax quadricarinatus, assembly GCF_038502225.1. NCBI lineage: Eukaryota > Metazoa > Arthropoda > Malacostraca > Decapoda > Parastacidae > Cherax > Cherax quadricarinatus. The sequence continues at coordinate 41,168,476 of NC_091293.1, forward strand.
TCTGCTCACATTCCAACAGCTCATCAGGTCCCAAATACCATTTGTCTCCATTCACTCCTATCTAACTTTCACGGCACGCACAACGGAGATAAAACACCTCAATTATTGGGAGCGCTTGAGGTTCCTAAACCTGTATTCCCTGGAACGCAGGAGGGAGAGATACATGATTATATACACCTGGAAAATCCTAGAGGGACTAGTACCGAACTTGCACACGAAAATCACTCACTACGAAAGCAAAAGACTTGGCAGACAATGCATCATCCCCCCAATGAAAAGCAGGGGTGTCACTAGCACATTAAGAGACCATACAATAAGTGTCAGGGGCCCGAGACTGTTCAACTGCCTCCCAGCACACATAAGGGGGATTACCAACAGACCCCTGGCAGTCTTCAAGCTGGCACTGGACAAGCACCTAAAGTCAGTTCCGGATCAGCCGGGCTGTGGCTCGTACGTTGGTTTGCGTGCAGCCAGCAGCAACAGCCTGGTTGATCAGGCTCTGATCCACCAGGAGGCCTGGTCACAGACCGGGCCGCGGGGGCGTTGACCCCCGGAACTCTCTCCAGGTAAACTCCAGGTAAACTTACCTATTTGTGGTTGCAGGGGTCGATACTCAGCTCCTGTACCCGCCGCTTCACTGATCGCTACTAGGTCCTCTCTCTCCCTGCTCCATGAACTATACCATATCTCGTCTTAAAGCTATGTATGGTTCCTGCCTCCACTACTTCACTTGCCAGATTATTCCACTTCCTGACAACTCTGTGACTGAAGAAATACTTCCTAACATCCCTTTGACTCATCTGAGTCTTCAAATTCCAATTGTGACCCTTTGTTTCTGTGTCCCATCTCTGGAACATCCTGTCTCTATACACCTTATCTATTCCTCGCAGTATTTTGTATGACGTTATCATGTCTCCCCTAACCCTCCTGTCCTCCAGTATCGTCAGGCCGATTTCCCTTAACCTTCCTTCGTAGGACATTTTCCTTAGCTCTGGAACTAGCCTTGTTGCAAACCTTTGCACTTTCTCTAACTTCTTGACGTGCCTGACCAGGTGTGGGTTCCAAACTGGTGCTGCAAACTCCAGTATGGGCCTGACGTACACGGTGTACAGTGTCTTGAACGATTCCTTACTGAGGTATCGGAATGCTATTCTCAGGTTTGCCAGGCGCCCATATGCTGCAGCAGTTATCTGGTTGATGCGTACTTCTGGAGACGTGCTCGGTATTATACTCACCCCATAATCTTTCTCCTTGAGTGAGGTTTGCAGTCTTTGGCCACCTTCCTTATACTCTGTCTGCAGTCTTCTTTGCCTTTCCCCGATCTTCATGACTTTGCATTTGGCGGGGTTAAATTCAAGTAGCCAGTTGCTGGACCACGTATCCAGCATGTCCTGGTCACTTTGTAGTCCTTCCTGATCCTCATCTGATCTGATTCTTCTTATTAACTTCACATAGCCTGCAAACAGGGAGACTTCTGAGTCTATCCCTACTGTCATGTTATTCACGTATACCAAGAACAGCAATGGTCCTAGGACTGACCCCTGTAGGACCCTGCTCATCACAGGTGCCCACTGTGATACCTCATCACGTACCATGACTTGTTGTTGCTTCCCTGTCAGGTATTCTCTGATCCATTGCAGTGCCCTCCCTATTATGCGTGTCTGATCCTCTAGCTTCTGCACTAATCTCCTGTGGGGAACTGTTACCGTGTCATAAAACTCCAGAAGGTTTGTGACACAGGATTTGCCTTCCATGAAACTGTGCTGGTTGCCGTTTATAATCTTGTTCCGTTCCAGGTGCTCTACCACTCTCCTCCTGATAATCTTCTCCATGACTTTGAATACTATACACCTCAGTAACACTGGTCAATAGTTTTGTACCTTGTTTCTATCTCCTTTCTTAAAAATGGGGACTACATTTGCCGTCTTCCATACCTCAAGCACTTGCCCAGTTTCAAGGAATATTTTGAAGATTGTGGTTAGTGGCACACACAGCATCTCTGCTCCTTCTCTAAGGACCCACGGGGAGATGTTGTCTATTCCCATCGCCTTTGAGGTATCAAGGTCACTTAGCAGCTTCTTCACCTCCTCAGTTGTGTGTATGTCATCCGACACTTGTTGGTATGTTCCTTGTCAATGTCCACCTCTGTGGTGTCTTCCCAGAGTCCTTCCTGTCTCACTGTAAGTAGTTCCTTAAATCTCGTGTTGAGCTCCTCACATTCCTCTTGATAGTTGCATGTGAGTTCCCCACCTTCTTTCATGAGCTTGATCACCTGGTCTTTGACTATTGTCTTCCTGCTAATGTGTCTAGACAGCAGTTTCGGGTCAGACTTGACTTTCGATGGATGTTGTTTTCGTACTGTCGCTGGGCCTCCCTCCTTATCTGTGCATACTCGTTTCTGGCTCTTCGACTAATCTCCTTATTTTCCTGGGTCCTTTGCCTTTTGTACTTTTCCCATTCTCTAGTGCACTTAGTTTTTGCCTCCCTACACCTTAGGGTAAACCAAGGGCTCGTTTTGGTCTTCCCATTATTTCTGTTGCCCTTGGGAACAAACCTTTCATCTGCCTCCTTGCATTTTGTTGTTGCGTAGTTCATCATATCGTTTACTGACTTTCCTACCAATTCTCTGTCCCACTGAACCTCCTGCAGGAAGTTCCTCATAAGTGTGTAGTCCCCCCTTTTATAGTTTGGCTTTTCCCATTCAACTCCTGTTACCCTCTCTACTTGTAACTCTACTATGTATTCAAAGCTCAGAACCACGTGATCACTAGCTCCTAGGGGCCTCTTATATGTGATGTCCTCAATGTCTGAACTGCTCAGGGTGAACACGAGATCAAGTCTTGCTGGATCATCCTCCCCTCTTTCTCTGGGAGTGTCGCTAACATGTTGATGCATGAGGTTTTCCAGTACCACATCCATCATCTTGGCTCTCCATATTTTGGGACCCCCATGAGGCTCCAGGTTTTCCCAGTCGATCTCTCTGCGGTTGAAATCGCCCATAACCAGTAACTTTGCTGTGCTCAAGTGAGCTCTTCTTGCCACCTCAGCTAGTGTGTCCACCATTGCTCTGTTGCTCTCTTCATATTCCTCTCTTATCCTCCTGCAGTTCTGTGGTGGGTTATACGTCACTGCAATGACTACCTTATGTTCCCCAAACTGAAATGTACCTACTATGTAATCCCTTTCTCCAATCTCGTCCATGCCTTCCATTTCCTCAAATCCCCATCGGTTTTTAATGAGCAGTGCAACCATTCCTACCCCTCTGCTCCTTGTACCTTTCCTTAGGCTCTGATATCCTGGTGGGAAGATTGTGTCTGTTATTGTCTCAGTGAGTTTTGTTTCTGTGACTGCAATGATGTCTGGGGACTTCTCATTAATTTTTTCATGCCACTCCTCATATTTATTCGTTATTCAATCTGCGTTTGTGTACCAAAACTTCAACTTCTTTCCTAAAACTGTGGTCCTGGGAGAATACTGGGATTGGGGGAGATGAAGCCCTGGCGGGGCCTATGGGTGGTTGCAGTGGGGGTGGAGTTTGTGATGAGGAGGGTGAGGGCAGAGTGTCCATATGGGGTTGCTGCAGGGTTTGTGATGTGGGGGTGAGGACAGAGGGAACAATGTGTGGGTTTTGGTTTAGATTGTTCAGTTGCATCGGGGTTGTCGAGGTTGGAGTCCTTCTGTGTGTGATTCTGGAGGAGGGTGTGTTCGCTCTTCCACCCTCTCTTTCAGTATCATCCTGTGTGTGTGTGTGGGGGGGGGGATATTGGCTGTTTCGAGTGACATCTAAACTATCATATCTGGGCTTCTCTGCAAAGACAATGATTATGTGAATGATGGTGAAAGTGTTTCTTTTTCGGGTCACCCTTCCTTGGTGGGAGACGGTCGACCTGTTGAACATATATATATATATATATATATATATATATATATATATATATATATATATATATATATATATATATATATATATATATATATATATATATATATATATATATATATATATATGTCGTGCCGAATATGTAAAACTGGTCAATTAGCAAGAACTCATTTAAAATTAAGTCCTCTCTAAAATTTTCTCTTATACGTTTAAAGATATATTTTTTTCATTAATGTTGGTGTAAAAATTTATAATTTTGCACCAAAAGGAACTTAGAAAACTTATCTAACCTTATTATAACAAGAGAAATTTATTTTAGCCTAAACCAACTAAATATATTTTAGATTTGTTTACAATAATTTAATAATAAACAAGCACAGTGAAATATATTTTTTCGTTAGGTCCAGAATGATTTTGCCGAAATTATTGCATATACAAATTTTCACTTGTCCTATATGGCAAGATGAGCGTTGCTATTTAATCCAAGATCGCAAGTTCTGCCTATTCGGCACGACATATATATATATATATATATATATATATATATATATATATATATATATATATATATATATATATATATATATATATATATATATATATATATATATATATATATATATATATATATATATATATATATATATATATATATATATATATATATATGTATATATATATATATATATATATATATATATATATATATATATATATATATATATATATATATATATATATATATATATATATATATATATATATACATATATTTATATATATATATATATAAAGATCCATTTTTTGTAATGATTTATGAACGAGAATCACAACGTCATGATTCTTATACTAAAAAGTAAAGTACATAGTAATGTACATAGTAAAACAAAGTTATAATGTAAGAAAGTAGAAAACTAGACATACAAGTACAGGATTCGACTAGACACATTGGACGTAAGTGGGAGGTGTTAGAGTCTTCAGGAACTACATGCAGCGTATAAGACATACAAGTACAGGATTCGACTAGACACAGTGGACGTAAGTGGGAGGTGTCAGAGTCTTCAGGAACTACATGCAGCGTATATATCTATTATTCAAGATTTATGGTCAGCCCAAATTTTTTTATATGATAGAAAACGTGGTAATAAGTTATAATGACCAGCAAGTATATGGTATGGTGAGGAAGGACACGAGCGAGAAGTTGCCTAGTATTCTCTCTGGCTCAGTCAGTCACTCATCAAGCCCACACTAAACCCACACATATAAACAGAGTAGCTGTGGTCACCTGGAGGCATCTGATTGTTATTAGTTTAGAAACTCCATCAAGTTGATCACTTGATAATCAGTCAACATTTTCAGTAGTGGTGAAAGTAGAGAATTATGATCGACAGTTTACCTGGAGTTTACGTGTAGAGGGTTTCGGGGGTCAACGCCCCCGCGGCCCGGTCTGAGACCAGGCCTCATAGTGCACAAGGGTCTGATCAACCAGGCTGTTACTGCTGGCCGCACACAGGCTGATGTACGAACCACAGCCCGGGTAGTCAGGTACTGACTTTAGATGCCTGTCCAATGCCTTCTTGAAGACAGCCAGGGGATCTATTGATAATCACCCTTATGTATGCTGGGAGGCAATTGAACAGTCTTGGGCCCCGGACGCTTATTGTGTTGTATCTCAGTGTACTCGTGGCGCCCCTGTTTTTCATCGGGGGAATGTTGCATCTCCTGCCGAGTCTTTTGCTTTCATAGGAACTGATTTTCGTGTGCAGGTTTGGTACCAATTCCTCCAGGACCTTCCAAGTGTATATTATCATGTATCTCTCTCGCCTGCGTTCGAGGGAATACAGATCAAGGACCTTCAACCGTTCCCAGTAGTTTAGGTGCCTTATCGTACTTATGTGTGTCATGAAAGTTCCTTGTACACTCTCCAGGTCTGCAATGTCGCCAACCTTGAAGGGGGCAGTTAGTCTACAGCAGTATTGCAGTCTAGCGAGCACAAGCGATTAGAAGAGAATCATCATGGGCTTGGCGTCCCTAGTTTTGAAGGTTCTCATTATCCATCCTATCAATTTTCTAGCGGATGAGGTAGATACATTGTTGTGATCTTTGAAGGCGATATCCTCTGACATTATCACTCCCAGGTCCTTCACATTACTTTTCCTCTGTATTGTATGGTTAGAATTTGTCGTATACTCTGACACATTTTTAATTTCCTCAAGTTTCCCATATCTGAGTAGTTGAAATTTCTCCTCGTTGAACTTCATATTGTTTTGAGTGGTCCATTTGAAGATTTGGTTGATGTCCGCTTGGAGTCTCGCGGTGTCTTCGATGAAGGTCACTGTCATGGCAATCCGGGTGTCATCCGCAAAGGAAGACATGGAGCTATGGCTTACGTCTCTATGTCAGAAATGAGGATGAGGAATAGAATCGGAGCGTATACTGTGCCTTGTGGAACAGAGCTTTTCACCGTGGCTGCCTGATACTTTACTCTGTTTACTATTACTCTTTGTGTTCTATTTGTCAGGAAGTTGTAGATCCATATACCAACTTTTCCCGTTATTCCTTTATCAAAAAGAAACACTGTTTATAAATTCAAGTCTCTTCTCAAAAATCACTTACTCACCCACAACTAAATAAATACTGAATAATTGTATCTCATAAATTGTATCATATAAATGTTTCTCATTATTGTATCTCATAAATTGTATCATATAAATGTTTCTCATTATTGTATCTCATAAATGTCTAACCTGTGACCCAATCAAACTTTGTTATTTTTTAATTACATTACCTAACAGAATACTCCATTCTATTGAATGCTCAGCAACACAGTAAATGACCATATGACCTGTCTTTGTAATACTCATTTGTGCTAAATTGTTATCTGTTTACAATAATGTTTTTACCACTGAATATATCATTGCTTAGTTAATCTTAAGTTAATTTTAAGCCTGCCCATAATGCTCTGCATACAAGGGGCTTTGGCATGCTGCACTTTAATAACTGTATTCCTTTGTACTTCTCTGTATCATGTTCAAATTAATAAATAAATAAACAAATCACGCATTTTCTGTGCCATTACACCATGGACTACAGTGTCGGACACTGCAGCATCATGGGATCTTGTTACAAAGTATTCTTCAACACTTGTCCAACCTTTGGACGAAGACCTACTTCGACTAGTGGATGGTACCACTATGACCTCACCTTCTCCTGCTTCGCCTCACCTGACTACAGTATATAAGTCACGTCTTCGGCCCTATGCTGTACATTCTACAAGATTGATGGACTGAACACATCGACTCCAGGCTGAGGGACTGATTACCTCAAACTCCTCCTCTCCTTACACCTGCTTTGTATTGGACTGATGAAGCCACTGTGTGGCGAAACGTTTCCTGAATAAAGATTCCCATATGTTGCATAAGTGTCTCAATCTTTAACTTGTCGGTTTTTCAAGCCATTCATCACAAATCTCGCCTCACACACTTGAGTGTCCGTGGTGGAAACATTGGGCGTGTTTCCTGACACTTGCTGCTCCCCTTCACCTAGCAAGGAAGTAGGTACCTGGGTGTTGGTCGACTGGTGTGGGTCACAGCCTGGGAACAAGACTGACCCAATGGAAATAAGACAGATAGTCCTCGATGACGCACTGACTTTCTTGGGTTATCCTGGGTGGCTAACCCTCCGGGCTTAAAAATCCCAACAAAATCTTATCATAGAAAAACTGTAAGTAACCATAGAACCACTAGTGCACACAGCTTTAAGTGGAAGTGGGGTTACATTATCAATGAAGATAGTAAAAGTACTAATTTAGCTGAGGTACCTATATCCCATGTCTCCTATCCAGTTCCATCTTTTCTTTTAATTCCATTCCATTCTTCCAATATGGCATGAAATATTTTTCTTCTTATGCGGTGACCGGAGGACATGGAGGATGTGAAAAGAGCTGTCTGCTTTTCTCTCCTAGACTCGTACACGTAGATAATAATCGATAATTTTTAATTTATATAGAAGTAGATAACTCTTCTTGGCAGGTAGAACAGATGTAGACTTCCAGGTAAACCGCTCTCTGTATCTTCCATGTATTCCCATATACCATAAGAGTGTACTGCCTCAAGCAACGGTGAACACAAATTGACCAAGACACACCAGTAGGGACACCGCGTGCGCGAGTCACAACATTTAGTGATCCGTGAATATAAGTGTTTTTGAGGGCTACCCAAGGGTACTGAAGGGGTCATTAAGTGTGACAGGGTAGTAAACAATCCTTGAAGCGATTTACAAGTTGCCCTGAGCCACACAAATGTGGGGAGAGCCACAATTCTATAAGTGAACTAGAAAGTGATACCTAGTGAGCGCAAAACAGAGTGGGAGGCCTAGTGTGTCAGGCGACGTTGCCAAATGTGTACTCAAGAAAGATAATAAAGTGAAATAAATGTGTGACTAGTGAAAGAAATACAGTGTATATGTTATGCTATAAATCGACAAGAAACGGAAGTGGATATACGCAAGGACATCACTGTAGATGAATGGTTCAGAGAACTACACGTTGATAAATTAGACACATGTGCAACTCTTGGTATCTTTATTGAGGAAACGTTTCGCCACACAGTGACTTCATCAGTCAGTACAAAGGAGAATGGTGAAGAACAGGAGAATGAGGGACTGATTACCTCATTCTCCTCCTGTTCTTCACGATTCTCCTTTGTATGGACTGATGAAGCCACTGTGTGGCGAAACGTTTCCTCAATAAAGATACCCAAGAGTTGCACGTGTGTCTAATTTATCGTCAGGACATCACATCGAGTTGGAGAATCTACAGGTTGCATCGCAAGTATTCACGACAGGGGTCGGTCTTAGGATCAGTGCTATTTCTGGTATATGTGAATGACATGATGGAAGGGTTAGACTCAGAAGTGTCCCTGTTCGCAGATGATGTGAAGTTAATGAGGAGAATTAAAACAGGTGAGGATCAGGTAGGACTTCAAAGAGACCTGGACAGGCTGCACACCTGGTCCAGCAACTGGCATCTCGAATTTAACCCCACCAAATGCAAAGTCATGAAGCTCGGGGAAGGGCAAAGAAGACCGCAGACGGAGTATAGGCTAGGTGGCCACACATCAACCAGATAACTGCTGCAGCATATGGGCGCCTGGCAAACCTGAGAATAGCGTTCTGATACCTTAGTAAGGAATCATTCAAGAGAGTGTACACCGTGTACGTCAGGCCCATACTGGAGTATGCAGCACCTGTTTGGAACCCACACTTGATCAAGCGCGTCAAGAAATTAGAGAACGTGCAAAGGTTTGTGACAAGGTTAGTTCCAGAGCTAAGGGAAATGTCCTACAAAGAAAGGTTAAGGGAAATCAGCCTGACGACACTGGAGGACAGGAGGACTAGGGGAGACCTGATAACAACATACAAAATACTGCACGGAATAGACAAGGTGGACAGAGACAGGATGTTCCAGAGAGGGGAGACAGACACATGCAAACACACACACACATTTACACCTACACAGTCTCACATATACAGATTCACACACACTCTCTTCCCCCTGAACCTTCCCCCACCTATATCCCACTCCTTCCCCTGACCCCCCCCCTCTCTCTCTCACCCTCCTTCTCCCCATCATCTCCCTCTTTGCCCCTCTCCCTCTCCCATTCTCTCTCCCCATTTGCTCCCTCCTCCTCCTTTCTCCCCATATTCCCCCCTCCCCACCCCTCTCTCATTTCGCCACTGTTTCCAGCTTCTTCATCTCCCTCCCTCTGCCCCCCACACTCTCGGAAGTGCTTCTTCAGTCACAGAGTTGTCAGGAAGTGGAATAGCCTGGGTAGTGATGTAGTGGAGGCAGGACCCATACATAGCTTTAAGAAGAGGTATTATAAAGCTCATGGAGTGGGGAAAAGTGACTAAATAGTGGCCAGTTGAAGAGGCGGGGCCAGGAGCTGTGACTCGACCCTCACAATCACAACTAGATGAGCAGTCCACAAAACAAACACACGGAATTACATAAGTTTTTCATTCTATGGCAACCAAAACAAAAGAAAAAATGGGTTGCCAGAGAGCAGGAAGGAAAACCAGGGAACTAGTGGATGAGTTTGCGAAGGAAGATTGGGCAGCAGAGCTTACGAAAAGTGAACATGAGTGGGAAAAGAAGGTAGAAGAGCTTAGCATGAGAATGGATGAGAGGATAGATGCAAAAAGCAAGAAGTGGGAGATGCAAGTCACAGCAGCAGAGGCTAAGATGCAGAGATTAGAAGAGGAACTGAAAAATCTGAAACAGCCTGTAGAACTAAAGAACAATTTGGGAATGACATCAGAGACCGCTACCTCAGTCACAAAAGAGGGAACTATAGGGAACAAAGGAGTGATAATGTATGCAGAGACCCTATCAGACCATCACGGAGCTCGAAAAAAAGGGAGAATCACATCAGTAGCAAACGAGGGGACTGTAGAAAATGAAAGAACTAAGCTATATGTAGAGGCCCTAACAGGCTGCAGCAGAGCCCAGGGAAAGCTAAGAAGGGAAAATTACAGACCACTAGGCCCAAGTACAACAGATAGTGAAGAAACTGAAGAAAGGAAAGCTGCAATGGAGGCAACTAAATCGAATCAGGGGATACAGAGGGATATGCAGTGGGAGAATGAGAGGGAGAGGTCAGTCTTTGTTTATGGGCTTCAGGAAGTTAAAGGGGAAACTTACAAAGCAAGAAGTCAAGGGAAGAAATATGTAATCAAAAGCATCATAATAGCAATAGAAGATGACATGATTTAGCTGGCAAATTTTCAGAGAATAGGGGGGTTTGCAGTGACTTTCAAGGCAGAATTGACTCTAAACAAGATCCTGCAGGAGAAAGCAAGACTAAGGGACATGCTGGTGTACCAAAAGGTGTATCTCGACCTCAACAGAACACAAAAAGAGAGGTAGAAACTGAAAGAGATGGTACAAAGACGAAAGGAGGAAAGAGGGGACGATGGATTCGGACAGGAGAATCCAGAATCAGGAAGATCAAATACAGCCTCCCTCACAACCACCTACAGAAGCCCCCAACCAGGACAACCCCAATGCAACCAAACATTCTAACCCAAAACACACATGCCATATCCAGTGCCCCCACCCTCACAGCAACCACCCATAGTTCCTTATCAGGTCTCCCACTTCCCCAACCCAAATGTACTCCCTAGACCACAGTTTTAGAAAAGAAGTTGAAGGTTTGGTATACCAATACAGACAGAATAACAAATAAATGTGAGGAGTGGCATGAAAGAATCAAGGAGACATCCCCAGACGTAATAGCATGCATAGAAACGAAACTCACCAGGATGATAACAGATTAATCTTTCCACCTGGATATCAAATCCTCGGGAAAGACAGAGGGAGGACAAGGGGAGGAGGAGTTGCACTGCTCATTAAAAACCAGTGGGGATTTGAGGAAATGGAAGGAATAGATGGAACGTGCAAAGGGACTACTTATTAGGAACAATCCAGCCTGAGGGCCATAAGGTGGTAATTGCAGAAATGTACAACCTGCCAGAGAACTACAGGAGGCCAAGAGAAGAATACGACAAGAACAACAGAGCAATGGTTGACACACTAGCCAAGGTGGCCAGAAGAGCTCACATGGGGGAAGCAAAGTACTAGTTATGGGAAAACCTGGAACCCCATGGGGGTCCCGAAACATGGAGAGCCGAGATGATTGATGTGGTACTGGAAAGCCTCATGTATCAACATATTAGAAACACTACCAGAAAGAGAGGTGAGGATGACCCAGCAAGACTGGACCTTGTATTCACCTTGAGTAGTTCGGACATCGATGATATCATGTATGAAAGGCCCCGTGGAGCTAGTGATCATGTGGTTCTGTTCTTTGATTATATAACTGAGTTACAAGTGGAGAGAGCAGCAGGAATAGGATGGGAAAACCAAACTACAAAAGGGGGGACTACACAGGCATGAGGAACTTCCAACAAGACATTCAGTGGGAGAAAGAACTGGCAGGAAAACCTGTAAAAGTAATGATGGACTATGTGACAACAAAATGCAAGGAGGCAGAGGAGAGGTTTGTTCCAAAGGGAAACAGAAATAATGGGAAGACAAGAACAAGTCCTTGGTTCACCCAAAGGTGTAGGGAGGCAAAAACTAGGTGCACTAAAGAATGGAAAAGATACAGAAGACAAAGGACCCAGAAAAATAAATTGATCAGCTGAAGAGCCAGGAACAAATATGCACAGATAACAAGGAAGGCTCAGTGACAATACGAAAATAACATAGCATAGAAAGTCAAGTCTGACCTGAAGCTGTTGTATAGCCACATCAGGAGGAAAGCAATAGTCAAGGATCAGGTAATCAGGCTGAGGAAGGATGGTGGGGAGTTCACAAGAAACGACCAAGAGGTATGTGAGGAGCTCAACATGAGATTTAAAGAAGTATTTACAGTGGAAACAGGTAGGACTCCAGGAATTCAAACAGAGAGGTACACTAACAAGTGCTGGATGAGGCACACATAAGTGAGGAGGAGGTGAAGAAGCTGCTATTGTGAACTTGATATCTCAAAGGTGGTGGGACCAGACATCATCTCCCCATGGATCCTTAGAGAGGGAGCAGAGATGCTGTGTGTGCCACTAACAAAAATCTTTAACACATCCATTGAAACTGCACAACTACCTGAGGTATGGAAGATGGCAAATGTAGTCTCAATTTTTAAAAAAGGAATAGTATGCAAAGTAATGGAAAAGATCATCAGGAGGAGAATGGTGGAGCACTTTGTAAAAAACAAGCGTATAATTGACAGCCAGCACGATTTCAGGGAAGGAAAATCCTGTGTCACAAACCTACTAGAGTTTTATGACAAGGTGACAGAAGTAAGACAAGAGAGAGAGGGGTGGATAGACTGCATTTTCTTGGACTGCAAGAAGGCCTTCGACACAGTTCCTCACAAGAGGTTAATGCAAAAGCTAGAGGATCAGGCACACATAACAGGAAAGGCACTGCAATGGATCAGAGAATACCTGACAGGGAGGCAACGAGTCATGGTACGTGACGAGGTGTCAGAGTGGGCACCTGTGACAAGCGGGGTTCCACAGGGGTCAGTCCTAGGACCTGTGCTGTTTATGGTATATGTGAATGGCATAACGGAAGGGATAGACTCAGAAGTGTTCTTGTTTGCATATGATGTGAAGTTAATGAGGAGAATCAAATCGGTCAAGGATCCGGCAGGACTACAAAGAGACCTGGACAAGCTACAAGCTTGGTCCAGCAACTGGCTCCTTGAATTTAACCCCGCCAAATGCAAAGTCATGAAGATCGAGGATGGGCAAAGAAGACCGAAGACAGAGTATAGTCTAGGTGGTCAAAGACTGTGAGCCTCACTCAAGGAAAAAAATATTGGGGTGAGTATAATACTGAGCACATCTCCTGAGGCGCACATCAGTCAGATAACTGCTGCAGCATACGGGCGCCTGGCAAACCTACGGATAGCGTTCCGATACTTCAGTAAGGAATCCTCCTTCAAGACTCTGTACACTATATATGTCAGGCCCATACTGGAGTATGCAGCACCAGTTTGGAATACACACCTGGTCAAGCAAGTCAAGAAATTAGAGAAAGTGCAAAGGTTTGCAACAAGATTAGTCCCAGAGCTAACAGGACTGTCCTACGAAGAGAGGTTAAGGGAAATTGGCCTGACGACACTGGAGGACAGGAGGGTCAGGAGAGACCTGATAACGACATATAAAATGCTGTGTGGAATAGACAAGGTGGACAAAGACAGGATGTTCCAGAGATGGGACACAGAAACAAGGGGTCATATTTGGAAGTTGAAGACTCAGATGAATCAAAGAGATGTTAGGAAGTATTTCTTCAGTCACAGAGTTGTCAGGACCCACAGTCAGTGGCCAGGCTTCAAACACCTTTTATTGTACAGCAATAAAGGAATGGAACAGACTGCCCGCACATGTCAAAGCCAGTCATAGCGTGAACCAGTTCAAGAAGAGTGCCAAAAGGTGTCTGATGAATGTAGCTACAGAAAGGGAGGGGAATGATTTTCTATTTTTTAGCTAACATACGTGTAAATTTTACCTTATTCCTAGTAATGACCCTCGTATTGTAGATAGTCTTAATGACCTTGGTGTAGTAGATAGTCTTTTTAGTATGATAATAAGATGTTATCTTTATTGTAGAATAATAAGAAAATATTATAACCTTCATATTATAATAATAAGGTAAAAGGACCCCAATGGAAATAAGTCACTGTGTCTGACTTTTTTGGGTTATCCCAGGTTCTCTACACATATGCTGCTATGTATGATAATTCTATGTAACTGTATTTGTGTATACCTGAATAAACTTACTTACTTACTAAGACGAGGTTTGATAAAGCTCTTGGAGCAGGGAGAGAGAGGACCTAGTAGCAATCAGTAAAGAGGCGGGGCCAGGAGCTATGAGTTGACCCCTGCAACCACAAATAGGCGAGTACAAATAGGTGAGTACATGCTGGAGTAGTGGACCAATGGAGGACAACAAAAAGAAAACCTATACAGGGGAGACATAATTATTTCAATGTATTATTATTATTATAATCAAGGGGGAAGCGCTAAACCCAGAGGATTATACAGCGCCTGGGGGGGGATGTGGAAGGCATTCAGGTTTAATTCGGGGAACTGGAGCACAGATCCAATTCTCTAAATCAAGAGCCCCTCACCAACATCAAGGAACCTTCCTTGAGGGGCTATTTCAATGTAAACAACCCAGTTACAAATGCGTAGTGAATGAGTTCAGGTTTGTACTCTCTAATTAATAAACTCTGATATTCTCAATTCCAGTATATGTGGTGGTCAAGTTACAATCCCATAGCAATGTTGACAGATTTTGAAAGCTAAGTTATCGGATCGGCGTTGGAAAAAATGAAAAGAAAAATTAAAAGAAATGAATAGCACCATCCCTTATTACCTCACTGAGCCAGGTCACCCGTGGGTCTCCCCAGCAGCCAGATCACCCGTGGGTCTCCCCAGCAGCCAGATCACCCGTGGGTCTCCCCAGCAGCCAGATCACCCGTGGGTCTCCCCAGCAGCCAGATCACCCGTGGGTCTCCCCAGCAGCCAGATCACCCGTGGGTCTCCCCAGCAGCCAGATCACCCGTGGGTCTCCCCAGCAGCCAGATCACCCGTGGGTCTCCCCAGCAGCCAGATCACCCGTGGGTCTCCCCAGCAGCCAGATCACCCGTGGGTCTCCCCAGCAGCCAGATCACCCGTGGGTCTCCCCAGCAGCCAGATCACCCGTGGGTCTCCCCAGCAGCCAGATCACCCGTGGGTCTCCCCAGCAGCCAGATCACCCGTGGGGCGCCCACGCAGCCAGACCACCCGCGGGTCTCCCCAGCAGCCAGATCACCCGTGGGTCTCCCCAGCAGCCAGATCACCCGTGGGTCTCCCCAGCAGCCAGATCACCCGTGGGTCTCCCCTGCAGCCAGGTCACCCGTGGGTCTCCCCAGCAGCCAGATCACCCGTGGGTCTCCCCAGCAGCCAGATCACCCGTGGGTCTCCCCAGCAGCCAGATCACCCGTGGGTCTCCCCAGCAGCCAGATCACCCGTGGGTCTCCCCAGCAGCCAGATCACCCGTGGGTCTCCCCAGCAGCCAGATCACCCGTGGGTCTCCCCAGCAGCCAGATCACCCGTGGGTCTCCCCAGCAGCCAGATCACCCGTGGGTCTCCCCAGCAGCCAGATCACCCGTGGGTCTCCCCAGCAGCCAGATCACCCCTGGCTCAAGCCTGAGTCACGGAAGGGTGACTGGTTACCCCCTGATGGAAAGCATTGTCTTGGATTAGCAATAACATCTTGTGAGAAATTAATTTTAGAGTCATGTCTGATTGTAAGTGCCCCACGAAATTAATCTTTAGTTGTGTGATAACTATGGTTTACCTGGAGTTTACCTGGAGAGAGTTCCGGGGGTCAACGCCCCCGCGGCTCGGTCTGTGACCAGGCCTCCTGGTGGATCAGAGCCTGATCAACTAGGCTGTTACTGCTGGCTGCACGCAATCCAACGTACGAGCCACAGCCCGGCTGGTCAGGTACCGACTTTAGGTGCTTGTCCAGTGCCAGCTTGAAGACAATCAGGGGTCTAGTGGAAATCCCCCTAATGTATGTTGGGAGGTAGTTGAACAGTCTCGGGCCCCTGACACTTATTGTATTGTCTCTTAACGTGCTAGTGACACCCCTGCTTTTCATTGGGGAGATGTTGCATCGTCTGCCGAGTCTTTTGCTTTCGTTGCAAGTGATTTTCGTGTGCAAATTCGGTACTAGTTCCTCTAGGATTTTCCAGGTGTATATAATCATGTATCTCTCCCGCCTGCGTTCCAGTGAGTACGGGTTCAGGAACTTCAAACGCTCCCAATAATTGAGGTGTTTTATCTCCGTTATGCGCGCCGTGACGGTTCTCTGTACATTTTCTAGGTCAACAATTTCACCTGTTAGGTGCTGTTAGTGTGCAGCAATATTCCAGCCTAGATAGAACAAGCGACCTGAAGAGTGTCATCATGGGGTTGGCCTCCCTAGTTTTGAAGGTTTTTATCCATCCTGTCATTTTTCTAGCAGATGCAATTGATACAATGTTATGGTCCTTGAAGGTGAGATCCTCCGACATGATTACTCCCAGGTCTTTGACGTTGGTTTTTCGCTCTATTTTGTGGAATTTGTTTTGTACTCTGATAAAGTTTTAATTTCCTATGTTTACCATATCGGAGTAATTGAAATTTCTCATCGTTGAACTTCATACTGTTTTCTGCAGCCCACTGAAAGATTTTGTTGATGTCTGCCCGGAGCATTGCAGTGTCTGCAATGGAAGACACTGTCATGCAGATTCGGGTGTCATCTGCAAAGGAAGAGCAGATTCGGGTGTCATCTGCAAAGGAAGACACGGTGCTGTTCCTGACATCCTTGTCTATGTCAGATACGAGGATGAGAAACAAGATGGGAGCGAGTACTGTGCCTTGTGGAACAGAGCTTTTCACCGTAGCCGCCTCAGACTTTACTCTGTTGACTACTACTCTTTGTGTTCTGTTTCTGAAGAAATTATAGATCCATCTACCAACTTTTCCTGTTATTCCTTTAGCACGCATTTTGTGCGCTATTACGCCATGGTCACACTTGTCGAAGGCTTTTGCAAAGTCTGTATATATTACATCTGCATTCTTTTTGTCTTCTAGTGCATCTAGGACCTTGTCGTAGTGATCCAAAGCTGAGACAGACAGGAGCGACCTGCTCTAAACCCATGTTGCCCTGGGTTGTGTAATTGATGGGTATCTAGATGGGTGGTGATCTTGCTTCTTAGGACCCTTTCAAAGATTTTTATATGGGATGTTAGTGCTATCGGTCTGTAGTTCTTTGCTGTTGTTTTACTGCCCCCTTTGTGGAGTGGGGCTATGTCTGTTGTTTTTAGTAACTGTGGGACGACCCCCGTGTCCATGCTCCCTCTCCATAGGATGGTAAAAGCTCGTGATAGGGGCTTCTTGCAGTTCTTGATGAACACGGAGTTTCATGAGTCTGGCCCTGGGGCAGAGTGCATGGGCATGTCATTTATCGCCTGTTCGAAGTCATTTGGCGTCAGGATAACATCGGATAGGCTTGTGTTAACCAAATTTTGTGGCTCTCTCATAAAAAATTCATTTTGATCTTCGACTCTCAGTCTGGTTAGCGGCTTGCTAAAAACTGAGTCATATAGGGACATGAGTAGCTCACTCATTTACTTGCTGTCATCTGTGTGGGACCCATCTTGTTTAAGTAGGGGCCCAATACTGGATGTTGTTCTCGACTTTGATTTGGCATAAGAAAAGAAATACTTTGGGTTTCTTTCGATTTCATTTATGGCTTCTAGTTCTTCCCGCGATTCCTGACTCCTATAAGATTCCTTTAGCTTAAGTTCGATGTTTGCTATTTCTCTGGCCAGTGACTCCCTAAGCATTTCAGATATATTGGCCTCTTTTAGCCGCTCTGTTATTCTTTTCTGTCGCCTGTAAAGGGAGCGCCTGTCTCTTCCTATTTTACATCTACTCCTCTTTCTTAAAGGAATAAGCCTTGAGCATACATCGAGTCTGTGTTGCTTAGTCTATCTTCCCAGCTTATATTGTTTAGGACTTGGTTTACTTGGTCCCACTTTATGTTCTTGTTATTGAAGTTGAATTTGGTGAAGGCTCCCTTGTGACTAATCTCATTATGTCGGTCTGGGGCTCCACGCATACATGTCTGACCCTCGATTATGTTGTGATCTGAGTATATTGTTTTTGATATGGTGACATTTCGTGTCAGATCATCATTGTTAGTGAAGATGAGGTCTAGTGTATTCTCCAGTCTAGTAGGCTCTATTATTTGCTGGTTTAAGTTGAATTTTGTGCAGAGATTTAAAAGCTAGTCTGTGTGTGAGTTCCCCTCAGAGCTGCCTCCTGGTGTTATCACTACAACAACATTATTTGCTATATTCCTCCATTTTAAGTGCCTCATGTTGAAATCCCCCAGGAGCAAGATGTTGGGGGTAGGAGCTGGCAGATTTTCCAGATAGTGGTCAATTTTTAACAGCTGTTCCTGGAATTGCTGGGACGTTGCATCCAGAGGCTTGTAGACTACCACAATGACTAGGTTTTGGTTCTCGATCTTTACTGCTAAAACTTCCACTACGTCATTTGAGGCATTAAACAGTTCTGTGCAAACAAGTGACTTTGCGATATACAGGCTAACCCCTCCCCCCTTTTGCCTGTTCACTATGTCGCATCTGTATAGGTTGTAACCTGGGATCCATATTTCTTTGTCCAAGTGATCCTTTATGTGGGTCTCTGTGAAAGCCGCGAACATTGCATTTGCCTCTGCAAGCAGTCCCCGGATGAAAGGTATTTTGTTGATCGTTGCTGACTTTTTATTATTATTATTATTATAATCAAGGGGGAAGCGCTAAACTCGTAGGATTATACAGCGCCCAGGGGGGGGGGATGTGGAAGGCATTCAGGCTTAATTCGGGGAACTGGAGCACAGATCCAATTCCCTAAATCAAGAGCCCCTCACCAACATCAAGGAACCTTCCATGAGGGGTTGCTGACTTTAGACCTTGTATATTTGCAAAAAAAGAATGTCATCGGACTGGTGGTATTGGTGGTACTGGGGGGAGGGGGACTTTTTTTCCGGCACTAGTATCTGTATCTGTTGGTTTGGAGTGGAGGTCATCGACTGTGGTTCCACTCCAGAAATGACTGGATTTGGCGTACGATTTCTGCCATTTCCTGCCAGTTTTTTTCCTTCCTGGCACTAAAAAACCTTTCCCTCTTGAGTGGCTGTGACTACCCAGGTTTTCCCATGGCCTGGATGTTTTGTATCTTTTTGTCCCCTTTAGATGGTGTGCCTGGCAATTTA
The DNA here is from genome assembly GCF_038502225.1 of Cherax quadricarinatus. Classification (NCBI taxonomy): domain Eukaryota; kingdom Metazoa; phylum Arthropoda; class Malacostraca; order Decapoda; family Parastacidae; genus Cherax; species Cherax quadricarinatus. Next base: position 41,187,744 of record NC_091293.1, read on the forward strand.
AGTTATAGCACAGTCTTTCCTGTACTGAAGAGGGACACATTTCAGGGTGAAAAAGCTTACAGGAAGGGAGTTTGCGTTTTCCTGTTGTCATATGGGCACGGTATTTTCTAGGGTGGTCATAGTTGCACGTCCCGTCTGTTTTTCCAGATTTCCCATGCCTGCAGATACCAAGTGCATAGTATGTGCACAGGCTTGGTTTCCGTTTGCCTTGGGTTTCTGTGACTGTATTCCCTGTTGGTGCATGTTTACCTGTCTCATTCCTATCCTCACTAGTACTAACAATGGAGTTCTTACCAGTTGTTTCTGGTAATGTATCCTCACTATTGCTAGTGGAGTCCCCTTGTTTGCTATCTCCTGTGGTATTACTAGTTTGTAATATTGGTTTTATCTTGTCCTTGACTACACTTGTTTCCCCACTACAGCTCCTGTCTCCCTCGAGGTTATTTGTATGCATTCCCCAGGACAGCACCTCCATCCTCACCATTACTGTCTACCAGGGCAGCACCTCCAGCCTTACAGTTTCTGACTACATGGCCAACACCAAGGGCGATACCATCCGTGCCTGCTGCAGAAGATAAAAATATTATGGAAGCTAGAGCAGCAGAATATTAAAAGTTCGAGCGTTGTTAAATACAGCACCAACTGTGGCAGTTTTGTTGTTGCATAAGCTATTTCTGATGAGTGTTGTTGCTACAACAGCAATAGAAGCATAATTAAGACACGTGTGCAACAGTTAGGTATCTTTATCCCGAAATATTTCGCCTAAACGGTAGACTTCAGTCTGATACAAAGGAAGCAAAAGAAGCAGTAGAGATGTAAAAACGATGTAATCAGTCCATCACCCTCGGTCAGTCTCACAGCCTACAGGAGAGTTCTGCTCTATAGTCTGGAACATCGTGAAGCTCAATAGAATGGAAACTTATATACTGTCAAAGTGAGGCAAAGAAAGTCTTGACGACAGGAGGGATCCCACTAGTAGAAGAATGAAATCACTGAGAGGCAGTGCAGCAAACCTACTGGGTAGGTCCCTCTTAAATCCAACCCTTCTCACTCGTAACTAGTAGTAAGGCAAAAACGTTGTCAAAGATATCCTCTGTACCAAGATACCGTTGTGTTGCAGTGTCTGACAGAGTGAATATGATAATGGTATACACTACCGACAAGTTGATAATTAATTATCAACTTGTCGGCATTGTAAACTACTATTATCATATTCAGCAACAGAAGCAGCTGCCCGGTGGCCTGGTGGCTAAAGCTCCCGCTTCACACACGGAGGGCCCGGGTTCGATTCCCGACGGGTGGAAACATTTCGACACGTTTCCTTACACCTGTTGTCCTGTTCACCTAGCAGCAAATAGGTACCTGGGTGTTAGTCGACTGGTGTGGGTCGCATTAAGGGGGACAAGAATGAGGACCCCAATGGAAATAAGTTAGACAGTCCTCGATGACGCACTGACTTTCTTGGGTTATCCTGGGTGGCTAACCCTCCGGGGTTAAAAATCCGAACGAAATCTTATCTTGTCTTTTAAAGAGCAACAATGGTTGCTGCAGAAGCATCTGTTACTCAATAGGCGTCCTCCTCGACAGAGAGGCACAGTTCGTCAGATCCAATTGCATGATGGGTCTCTTCTAGAATATGTAAGCAGATACATGTATTTAGGTTTTGAGGTTCCACTACTTGGACCTGTTGTAACAAGACTTTGTCGCCAATACAAAGAACGACTAAGAGCACTTAGAGTTGTGGCAGGGCTTCACCCCAGGTATGGTGCTAATGTTAAAATTGTGAAAATGATGTATCTTGCTTATATTAGATCATTGGTTGATTATGCTGCGCCACTACTTGCTCTTGTGTCTGACTGGAAGCTTGGAGGGCTGGAAAAACTGCAGAACGAAGCAATGAGGATCATTTTAGGATGCCCTCGTACTGCCAAAATTTTAAATATGCAAAAAGAACTTGATATTCCAAGCATCAGAGATCGTGTTACTGAAAGAAATATCCTAATTGGGGTTAATATGCTCAGGCAAGCTCATTCAAACCCCTGCACAGAAGCCCTCCAAACTTTCCTCAGCACTGGTGAACACTCCTCCAGATGGATCGAAAAAACTGGAACCGACCTCCGCATGAATCAGATACATGATCTATGTCAAGTAAGGCAACAGCGGCACTTCTCCGCTCCATGGAATATTACCCCATTCCAAACTACTATTCCTCCATTTCCCCCCAAACTACTTCTTAAATCACAACCAAAACTTCGCCTTGAAGCCAAACATGAGGCCTTAAGCTGTATTGATAACTTAGTCACACAGCACACACTCTCGCAAATTATTTACGCTGATGGTTCTGTTCACCAATCCACTGGTGCAGCTGGTAGTGCTGCTGTTGTCGTACAGAGTGATGGCTCTCTTAAAGAAATTGGAGCACGCATCAATAATTGGGCCTCTACCCTTCAGACAGAACTGTTTGCCATACTCCTTGCACTGAAATGCATCTATGTATCAAAGATTGACAGTTTAATTGTAACTGATTCTCTGTCATCCATAAATGCTCTCAACTCATTAAGCATAAATTGTTGCATGCTTGTGTCAGAAGCCAGACACAGGTATGGTAGGATTGTGGACAGTGGAGTCAGAGTGCACATGCTGTGGATTCCATCTCACATTGGTCTTCAGATGCATGATAGAACTGATAAATTGGCTAAGCTGTATGCTTTCAAAGAGGGAGTAGATTACAATCTTGGCTTGTCAGGTAGTAGTTTGAGAACAATAATACGAAAAGAACTTCAACTGAATTTTATGGACTTAAGGCTCAGGGAGATTGACACCAGTGAGTCCATCTATCATCATTCTATCATGCAGGAGGAGCCACATGTCTATGGTGCATCCAACAAAATAAGCAGACTCTTGGATGTCACTACTGCCCGGCTCCGGCTGGGTTACAAGTATCTTTGGCAGGTTAAATCACCACCACCAGATGTAGACCAAACGAAATGTAAACTTTGCCAGATGGACTATTGTCACACCCTGCGTCATTATGTACTGGAGTGTGATAAAATTAATGAATTTAGAAACAACTCGCTCATAAATGTTCAAGAAATGGCAAAGTACTTTATCCACAGTGGTATATTGCAGACCATTCTGGAGAAATACCCTGACTTTGCTAGCTGTAAATAAAGCATTACCACATGTGTGCATGTGTGTGTGTGTGTGTGTGTGTGTGTGTGTGTGTGTGTGTGTGTGTGTGTGTGTGTGTGTGTGTGTGTGTGTGTGTACTCACCTAGTTGAGGTTGCGGGGGTCGAGTCCGAGCTCCTGTGTGTGTGTGTGTGTGTGTGTGTATGTGTGTGTGCACTCACCTAGTTGAGATTGCAGGGGTCGAGTCCAAGCTCCTGTGTACTCACCTATTTGTACTCACCTATTTGTACTCACCTATTTGTGGTTGCAGGGGTCGAGTCACAGCTCCTGGCCCCGCCTCTTCGCTGATTGCTACTAGGTCCTCTCTCTCCCTGCTCCATGAGCTCTATCATACCTCGCCTTAAAACTATAGACTGTTCCCGTGTGTGTGTGTGTGTGTGTACTCACCTAGTTGAGGTTGCGGGGGTCGAGTCCGAGCTCCTGGCCCCGCCTCTTCACTGATCGCTACTAGGTCACTCTCCCTGAGCCGTGAGCTTTATCATACCTCTGCTTAAAGCTATGTATGGATCCTGCCTCCACTACATCGCTTCCCAAACTATTCCACTTACTGACTACTCTGTGGCTGAAGAAATACTTCCTAACATCCCTGTGATTCATCTGTGTCTTCAGCTTCCAACTGTGTCCCCTTGTTACTGTGTCCAATCTCTGGAACATCCTGTCTTTGTCCACCTTGTCAATTCCTCTCAGTATTTTGTATGTCGTTATCATGTCCCCCCTATCTCTCCTGTCCTCCAGTGTCGTCAGGTTGATTTCCCTTAACCTCTCCTCGTAGGACATACCTCTTAGCTCTGGGACTAGTCTTGTTGCAAACCTTTGCACTTTCTCTAGTTTCTTCACGTGCTTGGCTAGGTGTGGGTTCCAAACTGGTGCCGCATACTCCAATATGGGCCTAACGTACACGGTGTACAGGGTCCTGAATGATGTGTGTGTGTGTGTGTGTGTGTTTGTGTGTGTGTTTGTGTGTTCGTGTGTATGTGTATGAGTGTATATGAGTGTGTGTGTGTGTATGAGTGTGTGTGTGTGTGTATGAGTGTGTGTGCATGTGTATGAGTTTGTGTATGTGTGTGTGTGTGTGTGTGTGTGTGTGTGTGTGTGTGTGTGTGTGTGTGTGTGTGTGTGTGTGTGTGTGTGTGTGTATGTACTCACCTAATTGTACTCACCTAATTGTGGTTGCAGGGGTCGAGACTCAGCTCCTGGCCCCGCCTCTTCACTGATTGCTACTGGATCCTCTCTCTCTCTGCTTCCTGAGCTTTGTCATACCTCTTCTTAAAACTATGTATGGTTCCTGCCTCCACTACTTCACTTGCTAGGCTATTCCACTTGCTGACAACTCTATGACTGCAGAAATACTTCCTAACGTCCCTGTGACTCGTCTGAGTCTTCAGCTTCCAGTTGTGACCCCTTGTCCCTGTGTCCCCTCTCTGGAACATCCTATCTCTGTCCACCTTGTCTATTCCCCGCAGTATCTTGTATGTCGTTATCATGTCTCTCCTGACCCTTCTGTCCTCCAATGTCGTCAGTCCGATTTCCCTTAACCTTTCCTCGTACGACATTCCCTTGAGCTCTGGGACTAGCCTTGTTGCAAACCTTTGTACTTTCTCTAACTTCTTGACGTGCTTGACCAGGTGTGGGTTCCAGACTGGTGCTGCATACTCCAGTATGGGCCTAACATACACAGTGTACAGTGTCTTGAACGATTCCTTATTAAGGTATCGGAACGCTATTCTCAGGATTGCCAGGCGCCCGTATGCTGCAGCGGTTATTTGGTTGATGTGTGCCTCCGGTGATGTGCTCGGTGTTATGGTCACCCCAAGGTCTTTCTCCCTGAGTGAGGTCTGTAGTCTTTGTCCACCTAGCCTATACTCTGTCTGCGGTCTTCTTTGCCCCTCCCCAATCTTCATGACTTTGCATTTGGCTGGATTGAATTCGAGAAGCCAGTTGCTGGACCACATGTCCAGCCTGTCCAGGTCTCTTTGCAGTCCTGCCTCATCCTCGTCCAATTTAATTTTTCTCATCAACTTCACGTCATCTGCGAACAGGGACACTTCAGAGTCTATTCCTTCCATCATGTCGTTCACATATATCAAAAATAGCACTGGTCCTAGAACTGACCCCTGTGGGACCCCGCTCGTAACAGGCGCCCACTGTGATACCTCTTCACGTACCATGACTCGTTGCTGCCTCCCTGTCAGGTATTCCCTTATCCATTGCAGTGCCCTCCCTTTTACGTGCGCCTGATCCTCCAGCTTCTGCACTAATCTCTTGTGGGGAACTGTGTCAAAGGCCTTCCTGCAGTCTAGGAAAACGCAATCTACCCACCCCTCTCTCTCGTGTCTTACTTCTGTTACCTTGTCATAAAACTCCAGGAGGTTTGTGATACAAGATTTGCCTTCCATGAACCCATGCTGGTTTTCATTTATAATCTTGTTCCTTTCCAGGTGTTCGACCACTCTCCTCCTGATAATCTTCTCCATGACTTTGCACACAATACATGTCAGAGACACAGGTCTGTAGTTTAGTGCCTCGTTTCTGTTTCCTTTCTTAAATATGGGGACTACATTAGCTGTCTTCCATTTCTCAGGTAGTTGCCCAGTTTCAAGGGATGTGTTGAAGATTGTGGTTAGAGGCACGCACAGCATCTCTGCTCCTTCTCTAAGGACCCATGGGGAGATGTTGTCCGGTCCCATCGCCTTTGAGGTGTCAAGGTCACTTAAGAGCTTCTTCACCTCCTCCTCAGTTGATCGTATGTGTGTGTGTGTGTGTGTGTGTGTGTGTGTGTGTGTGTGTTTATGTGTGTGTGTGTGTGTGTGTGTGTGTGTGTGTTTATGTGTGTGTGTGTGTGTATGAATTTGTATGTGTGTGTGTGTGTGTGTGTGTGTGTCTCAACAATCAATATTTGCACCAATAACTCACTACAGTTGTGACCGGGTGTGGAAGTGTGAATTGCTCATTACACTATAATTTGTTCATGATTGTAGCCATGTATAAACGTAAGTAACCATTCTTATAGGATTCATTACCTTTGTAACTTGTGAGTTCATTACCTTGTACCTAGTTCAGCCATCAAAACTTTGGGAGCCCAGTCCCTGGACCCATTACGTACCTCTGTAATCTGTAAATACCTTTGTAACTTGTCATGATTGTGACTAGACCTACCTGGAGTTCATTACCTTTGTAAATTGTGAGTTCATTACCTTCGTAAATTGTGAATTCATTACCTCTGTAACTTGCTCAGCTATCAAAACTTTGGAGTCCAGTCCCTGGACCAATTATGTACCTCTGTAACCTTTTGACTACCGCCCACAGGATGGGTATGGGGTGCATAGTAAACATATTAAACTAACAGAAGCATCTGTACATGTAGCTACTGTTTAAGCTGCAACAACTGTTGTAATGGAAACAGAATTTCCACCAGCAGTAGCAACAGAAAAATGCTGTTGCTACAGGTTTTTGCTTCCGCTGGAGGCACTATTTGCTGCTGTTGCTGACGCTAACGATAATTCCATCGCTAATATTATTATTACTATTTCCTGACGCTCGTTTAAAGCACTACACTCTGCTTACTCTCTGTGCTCAGCTCTGGTGGTGTCATCAGCGCCGTATACACTAGTGGAAGCGGGTGTGTGGGGCTACAACGGATTCCTCTCAGCTGGGGCCATCACTTTCTTCATGGTGCCAACCCCAAGAACACTCCTGCTGGCTGTTATCAATGCCTTCTTCACCACATTCATCCATTCGTCTCTCTCTCCCATCTTTGCTTCAGTAAGTGTTTTTTTTTTTTGGGGGGGGGGGGGGGGGGAATTAGTATAGTGTGTTTGAATGATTAATAATGAATTGACAGAAAAGTTTGCTCTCTTGTTAAACGCTAATCACTTGTTCTCTCTCAGGTCCAGCTGCCAGTGTTGACTATCCCGTTTTGCCTCAGTTCATTAATCTTCCTATCCTTGGCCATGTCGGTGGGTCCAGCTTCCCTTAGAGTATCTAGTCCGTCCTTCCCAGAGCGACACCTAGTCCTGTATGCCCAGGTACGATTAATTGCTTATTCAGGAGAAAGACTTAAAATACACAGTATACATATTGTATAGATAAATGTTGATATTTGTATGCCATGCATTATACACTAATTCATAGGGTCTAGTATTCGATCTGTGCTTTTATCTCGTTCTGAAATATTATCATCTAACTCTGTCTTTCTTAAATATCAATTATTTCTCTCTTTTCAGAAGCTCAGCAATGAAAAGAAAACACAAGAAATCGCCACGACAGTGCCAGAAATTTCTCGCCTTTGAACCCCTCAAGGGAGGTGCCTTCATGCCACAAAGAGGCCCTTGATCCAAGGAACCGGATATATCCTTGCCCTCCTTTCATCAAACTTCATTGTTTCCAATTACATAGGCGTTATATTACTCATACAAGTTTAGCGTTTCCCCTTGATTAAAAAAAATAAAAACTATCCCTGAGTCACTTTCGTTATAATATGAACTTTAAGCGGATATAAAAGCTGAAAATTGGTGGAAATATAAAACTGTGTATGCAAACAATATAGCGACAGTTTGACATGACTTAAGAAATCGTAATGACACGATTGCAAATAAACCATACCCCCGGCCGGGATTGAACCCGCGGTCATAGAGTCTCAAAACTCCAGCCCGTCGCGTTAGCCACTAGACCAGCTAGCCACAATAAGATTCATCCAACTAGGTATATTTCTACACAGAGGTGCCTGTGCTAACCTTCCTATGGTGTAGAAATATACCTAGTTGGATGAATCTTATTGTGGCTAGCTGGTCTAGTGGCTAACGCGACGGGCTGGAGTTTTGAGACTCTATGACCGCGGGTTCAATCCCGGCCGGGGGTATGGTTTAGCGACAGTTTCATAACATCCCACATCAGCGTTTTCCGTCATCAGAAAAAACGCCATATTGTGAAAAAAAAGGCTGGTAAATGCTAATATAAAAATTTCTTAATTTAATTCTGATTTTCGCCTTCTTCATGCAAGGAAAATATTCTTCCCTTGGATCGAATGTGCACGTGCTGTATGGCCCCTACAGATATAGCACTTCCCTCATATAATACTATTAACAATAATTCCCAGAAATTTTTAGTTCCTGAAAATAGCGGAAGTTTCAGGTAAAGCATAAATTTTCTTCTTTGCGAAGTTTCATAATATAAAGTATATATTTACACGTGAGTGTTGAGAGGAGCACCACATGTCAACAATAAAATACCAATGAAAATTGAGACTATATTTCGACCCCCACCTGGAATCCTCACCAGTAGAATGTATAGTACATGGCAGGTAAGATGCAGCATATATAGAGATAATAAGTCAAATGAAAAAGACGCATCTTACGAGAAGGAATGTAGCCTTAATTAAAATTCAGACTGTGTTGGTGTAAATCTGCGGATACACTATCAGAATTAAATGCTTGCAACAGCATAACTTCTTACTTACTATGACTGGAGATTGCCTCTTCTGGTCACCTTCACACGTAAGTGCTGGTTAAGTAAGGTTTGTCAGGAAACAAGTGTTTCCTGACGTGGGTCTTACTTATATGATGACCCGCTGCTGGAGTTTATATATATATATATATATATATATATATATATATATATATATATATATATATATATATATATATATATATATATATATATATATATATATATGGGTTCCACCTCTGGTGTAAATTGTGGTTGTTAGTTAGTTTAATATGTTTATTATGCACCCCATACCCATCCTGTGGGCGGTAGTCAAAAGATTACAGAGGTACATAATTGGTCCAGGGACTGGACTCCAAAGTTTTGATAGCCGAGCAAGTTACAGAAGTAATGAACTCACAATTTACAAAGGTAATGAACTCACAATTTACAAAGGTAATGAACTCACAATTTACAAAGGTAATGAACTCACAATTTACAAAGGTAATGAACTCACAATTTACAAAGGTAATGAACTCCAGGTAGGTCTAGTCACAATCATGACAAGTTACAAAGGTATTTACAGATTACAGAGGTACACAATGGGTCCAGGGACTGGGCCCCAAAGTTTTGATAGCTGAACTAGGTACAAAGGTAATGAGCTCGGAGAAGTGGATAAAAAGGCTTCAAGGAAGAATACTTGGATTTCTTCCTGAAGCCGTTTGAATATTCCACTTCCCCTACCACCCCATCTTTTCATTCTTTTTTACCAATAGGTATATTTTATTACATAATATGGTACAAAAAGGTTTAAGAGATACATTGTTGATATAAAGATGGCATATACAGTACATGAGATGTGAGAGATACATGTCTAGTACATATTGTAACATGTTTGTCACTGATTATAATGCGAAAATCTCATCCAGCTCTTCAGAGCTGGGGCGCGTGCCCAAAATACAGCAGGCATTACCCCTCTGATCAGCAGCGCTGAGTCGCTGGAACAGAAAACTAGCTGCCCTGTGATCCCTAGTTACTCTGATGAGTCTTTTGCCTAGCTCCTTAAGGAACTTAGATGCACTCTTTCCCCATGAGCCAAGGGTCTCTGAGCTTATGGAAACAAACATATAATGATGGGCAAGTTCTCCATATTTTCTAGACTTTTGGGACTCCCTGAAGCTGGCGGCTGCCCCTCCTTCCTCCCTGGTATATTGGAGATAGGTATCAGCCAAGGTAGATGCACATGTTTAGTCCCATACCACCTGCTTCCCGTCTGTCCAGGCTTGAAGAGTGATACCATCTGGACGCTTCTGGCTACCATCAGATCTGCATAGTTGGGGTGGATCCCTTACTGCTGGGCATCCAGCTGTTGTGAGGCTCCTCTTGATAATGTTATTAACCTCCTCATGTCTTGCAATCTTTCACTGGGATTTATGGCACACAAGACCATATATATATATATATATATATATATATATATATATATATATATATATATATATATATATATATATATATATATATATATATATATATATATATATATATATATATATATATATATATATATATATGTATGTATACAATAAGATCACAGTAAACAGGTCATATCAAAATATGCAAAACAACCACTGTGAAAGAATAGTGAAATTCCAAGGGCTTTCGTGACTTCTCACATTATCAAGGAACTATGAAGACAATACATCAAAGGAAGGCATATAAAGGATCAAGACTACACCTCACCATCACATCCCACAACAAAGCAACACCCGACGCATGACGACACCCGACTCATAAGAAAGTAGGAAAACTGCAGCAAGTCAGTTGGCCCATAATAGGCAAGTCCTTCGCAATCCATCCCACTAACAAAATATTTGCCCAACCATAGTACTCTACCCAAGAATTAAGATTTATTATTTGTCCAATGTATTATTAAATTCTTCCCAAATTTTATTAATTATAAATGAATCTAATTTACATAAACCAAAGGAAATATTCATATTATTTTCAAAACTGCTTTTTATTCCTGTCGACCATGGACTTGCTTGATACAACTTTCTAACTTTTTGAAAATCAATTGGATGGTTAAAATCTCTCACATGAATAAATAGAGCATTAGAATCTTGTCCAGTTCTAATGATATATTTAAGAGCATAAGAAAGAAGGAACACTGCAACAGCCCTACTGACCCATGCGAAACAGGTCCATGTTTCCCTCCCCCCCCAAGGATTAGCCCAGTGACCCACCTAGTAGGTCACTTCCACGTAAAGGAGCAAGGCATCAGACCTAGTAGCACAACCTAGTCAGGTCCAACTCACACCCACTCATGCATTTATCTAACCTATTTTTAAAACTACACCACGTAGCGGTGGATGAATGGAGTTTGTTCCATTCATCCACAAGTCTATTACTTAACCAGTGCTTTCCTATATCATTCCTGAATCTGAATTTTTCCAACTTGAAATCATTGCTTCGAGTCCTGTCTTGGCTGGAAATTGTCAGCACGCTATTTACATCCCCTTTATTTATTCTTGTTTTCCATTTATACACATCGATCATATCCCCCCTAATTCTACGCCTTTCTAAAGAGTGCAGATTCACGGCCCTCAGTCTATCCTCATAGGGAAGATTTCTGATACATGGGATCATCTTTGTCATCCTCCTCTGTACGTTTTCCAATGCATTTATATCCATTCTGTAATACGGTGACCAAAACTGTGCAGCATAATCTAAATGAGGCCTAACCAAGGATATATAGAGTTGAAGAGTAACCTGCGGACTTCTATTATTTATACTTCTGGATATGAAGCCAAGGATTCTGTTAGTTTATTGCGAACACTGATTCACTGTTGTCTTAGTTTTACATTATTGCTAACCAGGACTCCTAAATCCTTTTTACAATCAGTAGTATTAAGATCTACATTATTTAGTCTATATGTGGCATGGTTATTTTTCCATCCAATATTTAGAATTTTGCATTTGTCTATATTAAACTGCATCCGACACTTCTCCGACCATTGCATCAGTCTATTTAAATCATCCTGTAATGCTCTAGTGGCCTCATTAGAATGAATTGGCCGGCCTATTTTTGTGTCATCAGCAAATTTGTTTATGTCGCTATTTATTCCCTCGTCTATGTCGTTTATGTAAACTGTGAACAACAAAGGGCCCAACACTAATCCCTGTGTAACACCGCTTGTGACGTGCCCCCATTCTGATTTCTCCCCATTTACGCAAACTCTCTGCTGCCTATTTGTCAGCCATGCCTCTACCCAGGAAAAAAATTTCTCCTCCTATTCCGTGTGCTTTAATTAAGTTTCCTCAATATCCTCTGATGTGGAACTCTATCGAAAGCCTTACTGAAGTCCATATACACAATATCATATTCATTACCATGATCTACCTCCTCAAACACCTTAGTAAAAAAAGTTAGTAAATTCGTAAGACAAGAGCGCCCCTTTGTAAAACTGTGTTGAGATTCATTAATCAATTTATGCCTATCAAGATGGCTACGAATTGCTTCGGCAATTATTGATTCCATAAATTTTCCCACTATGGAGCTAAGGCTTATTGGTCTATATTTCGAAGCTAAGGACCTGTCACCTGCCTTGTAAATAGGTATAACATTTACCATATTCCACTTATCAGGCACTATGCCAGTTTGTAGTGATATGTTGAAAAGATTAGCCGAAGGTATGCTAAGTTTCTCTTTACATTCCTTTAACACCCTTGCAAACAGTTCATCAGGGCCTGGGGATTTGTTAGGTTTTAATATCTCTATTTGTCTGACGACCATGTCACTAGTTACAGCAATCGTGCACAGGTTATTATCGTTCTGTTCTACATAATCTATTATTTCAGGAATTTCGCTAGTATTTTCATGGGTAAAAACTGAGAGGAAGTATTGAGAATTTCACACATATCCTTATCGCTGTCAGTGATCTGACCAGAGTTACTCTGAAGTGGGCCTATCTTGTCCCTAATCTTACTTCTGTATACCTGAAAGAACCCTTTTGGGTTAGTCTTTGAATCCCTCGCGACCTTAGCCTCATAATCCCTTTTTGCTTTTCTAATTCCTTTTTTTTATTTCTCTCTTTAATTGAATACATTGATTTCTTAACTGCCCTTTCCCTCTTTTGATACGCCCATATATGCCTCTCTTTTGATCAATGAGATGTTTTAATCTATTGTTCATCCATTTTGGATCATTTTTGTTAGATCTAATTTTCCTACTCGGAACAAAAGTTATCTGGGCAGCTAGAACTATGATCTGAAAAACATCATATTGGCAACCAAGATCACCTACCTGACCCATAGTCAGGACATCCCAATTTAGCCCACCCAGGTAATTTTTCAGTCCCATGAAGTCGGCCAAGCGAAAATCTGGGACAGAGATTTGATTGCAGTTATCTGGGTAATTCCATGATACATTAAAACTAAGTGAATTGTGATCACTTTCCCCAAGCTCATCATTAACCTCAAGATTATTAACTAGTGAATCTTTGTTGGCAAGAACCAAGTCAAGCATTGGCCTACCAGATGACCAGCCAGTAACTTATTTCATCAACAATATGAACAACACGCTACTCATACCAGTTATAACTAAACCAACCAGGCTGACTGAGACAAGTGCAACCATAATTGACCATACATGGATTAATATAGTAGCCCCCTTTAAATCAGGGATAATCACAGACAGCACTACTGACCACTACCCCAACTTCCTCTTAACAAACATTAATAAACATCCATTGGAATACAAAAAGGTCTCTTTTAGACTCCATGACTAGGTATCAATAAGTAACTTCACAACAGAGCTAGGTACGGTTAACTGGCCTACAGAATTCTCCAATGCCAATGGTATCGATGAATGGATAGACATATTTCTTACAAATTACTTAGGCTATATAACAGTGTCCCATAAAAACGAACCAGATTACGACTAAACGGCTAGGTTGCCCATGGCTAACTAACAGCACGCTAAGATCGGTTGTCAAGAAACACCAATATGAAAAGCAATATAGACAGGGCTTAATAAACAAAGATATTATTAAACACTATGCATCAGCCCTCACCAAACTAATGAGAAAGGCTAAGCAATTGTTATTACTCCAACATATTCACCGAAACAAGAAATATAAAAAAAGACCTGGAAGACACTCAGATTCTGGGCACCCACAAACTGAAAAAATAGGGATATTGCCCTAACTAAACCGAATGAAACACCACTACAGCCTATTGATACAGTTAACAAGATAAATGACTTTTTCTCAACCATAGGATCAAATTTTGCCAGTAAAATCCCAGGTACCAACGCCCGAGCAAGTGATTACTTAGATGGGAATTTTCCAACCTCCTTCTATCTTGCACCAACCGAGCCAACAGAAGTCACCACGATTACTAAGTCGCTTAAAATAAATCAGGAAATCAGGCTCAAGTCCCGCCATTTTTGTACAAACGAGCGGCTCGTGTTCTTTCACCCGCTATTTCATTACTCTTTAACAAATCACTAGAAATCAGCACTTTCCCGACACTACTCAAGACAGCAAGGGTTACACCAATACACAAAGGTGGTGACCCTACAGATATAAACAACTGAAGATCAATATCGAACTTACCGTTGCTATCCAAAATCTTCGAGAAACTCGTGCACAAGAGATTATACTCTTTTATAACGGCGCAAAGCATCCTCAACCCCTGCCAATTTGGCTTCAGGAAAAGCAAAATCACAAACGACGCAATTGTAAAAATGCTAGATCTGCTTTACACAGCACTTGAAAAAATGAATATCCATTAGGACTATCGACCTAAAGAAAGCTTTTGATACAGAAGACCATAGCATCCTACTCCACGAAATTGATCATTATGGTACACGAGGCCATGCACTTTCATATTTTAAATCCTACCTTTCTAACAGACAGTAATATGTCCCTATTAATGACAACCTCATCAACAAGACCACTGGATACTGGAGTACCACAGGGAAGCGTCCTTGGTTCTCTGCTCTTCCCTCTTATGCATCACAACACCTTAAACCTTTCTTTGCTGACGACACTCAATACTGCTGTTAACGAAGAGCTAGTAAAAATATTATCCTGGATGGCTGCCAATAAACTTACACTTAATACTGACAAAACCTGTATTATGTTTGGAAGCAGAACAGGTGATGCCCAACTGAACATTACGATTGACAATACTCTTACTGCTAAACATAATAAGGGTAAATTCCTGGGTCTATACCTTGACAGCAACCTGAAATTCAACACCCATATCCAACACAATATATATATATATATATATATATATATATATATATATATATATATATATATATATATATATATATATATATATATATATATATATATATATATATATATATCCAAAACAGTTGGGATCTTCTCAGAGATACGTTACTATGTACCACAATCAGCCCTTTTCACACTATACTATTCACTCATTTAGCCCTACCTCACATATGCTATTTATGCTTGGGGATCAACAGCATCAACTCATCTAAATCCAATAATAACCCAACAGAAAGCTGCAGTAAGAATTATCAAGTAATCCAATGCTAGACAACATTCCCGCCACTCTTCATAGACCCAAACTTACTGTACAAAACAGTCACACCTACAACTGTGCAACCTATACATACAGAACCATAAATTCTAATATTAACCCTGAACTAAAACACTTTCTTGATAATTGCAACAGGACCCATAGACACAATACCAGACACAAAAATCTCTATGACATTCCTCGTGTCTGGCTAAATCTCTACAAAAACTCAATGTACATAAAGGGCCTAAAATCTGGAACTCCCTGCCTAAAAACTCAAGAACCGCAGACTCAACAACCATTTTCAAAACCACCGTTAAAAAACATTTTATCTCCCTAACACACCCCATCATCAGCTAACTATGTGAAAACCACCTACTCTCTTCTTTTTTTTTTTTGTATCATGAACACATCCAAAACAAAACAGACTTACTCTCGTTATCTATTATTCCCGTTTTACACTTACACTCACCCAAATGACTGTAAACATAAAATTCCTAACATAGCTATTGCCTTCTTCTTCTTCTTATGACCAGAGCTTTGGTAAGTTGGGTAAGGAAGAAGGATGGGTAAGGATAAAAATCTTGGAAAAGGGTGGGAGGGGGGAGAGAGGTAGGATATAAAAGGTAAGTGGCCCAACCACTTTGGTGTAATTTAAAAAGTGTATGTGGAATAATAAAATATTCTTGAAGGGGGTATAATACTAACCCATCAGAGTCACATAGATATAACAGATATATAAGTACATGACTCTGAATTGGTAGTAAATATACAAGTTGCAATTGCTTTTTTTTTTTTTTTTTTTTTTTTTTTTTTTTTTTGCGATTGCACAACGGATATTTAAACGACAATGAAGGCAATAATTTTCGGGCCAGTTTATAAAGAATTTTTTTTTTTATATTTTATTTAAAACTCAGGTACAAAATATATGGGTACATAATCAATATGTAACAAGATACAGGCAGTGAAACAATAATTCGCAGTGACTACACAAATACCGGAGAAGCACTTATATAATGACATCAGAACTGGCTGCTGCACTCCAATCAAACACTGCTTTTAGGTACTGTGCTTCACGTGAAAAGTTGGTCTTATAATGAACGATAGTCCTACCTAGTAATGCTTACACTCCCCCTCCCTTGAAAACATACCACTTTCACCTTAGTATACTCAATGACAAATCTCTTATAAATTTATAAGAGCATTAAGGACTTCATTGACAACATATATAAACACAATCCAGCCATCTAAAAGGCTGACTATAATACTAGGAATGTCTGAACATGATGGCACACATCCACCATTAAACAATCCACACCCTAACCCTCATATACCCTATGGTAACAATCAATATCGTGCACGGTGGTGGATTTAATACACTACCGCTGACACTTCAACTCCCCCCCCCCACATGCCTAGTAACTGTCTGCCGTCACCACTCATAACCACCTTCAGTCATTGAATTTAAATAAACATTAGAATACAATAAAATAAAGGAATATAAGAACCCCTTATTGACTCCGCCACAGAAAAATAGAATTTTTCCATTTTTCTAAATACACTGCTGATTCATCTTTGTGCTGACACAAAATATCCCCCATCCCCTATGCTTTTTGTCTCTACTCCAAAGCTAAATACCAGATTATACATTTCATCAATCAAATTTATATTACAATAAGCATAAACATATCAATACTTATCATCCGACTAATAGGTTTACATTATCACGCTGAATTCCATGAAATTTACATAAGAATTAATACATATATTGACAATCCTCACAATCCTTCCCGTCTTCTGAATACAGTGTACATACATCCAATGACGTTTCGTTATGATCCAGTCATAATTATATTACACTTTCCCTTTTCCCCAGTGCAAGATAAATGCCACTTGCACCAGACGTCACAACACCTTACATTTGTTCACTTAAAACGTATAAAATAAGAACTAACATAAATAACTTATAACAATATATAGATAGTAATTATTTGACAAAGTGAAGGATACCAACTAATATGGTAACAGTACACTAGAAATTGAAACTCGCACACTAATACATATTCCCATTTTTATGTATTATAATGTTCAACAAGATATATATATTTATTAGCAATGTTCCAGAGCAATATCAGACTTACTCTGTCACGCACTAAGTTACACAATATAACTTATGGCTCCTAATAAAACATGTACCGGGCAGTACTACCATCCTGGCAAAGACACTTCAGAAAGCCACCCCCTGCCATCCCCTGACCCCATGCTATTTGTATTAAAAAACACTAACTCACGTTCCCTTTCATGCTCAAGTCCGTACCTGACGTCTAAAGTCATAAAACCCCTGTCTCTTAACCAAATGTCACCAGTTCACCCCCCCCCCTACGCCCCCCTCATTTCTAACGACTTTACACCCATATGCTGCACTACCACACACTTTTGTTACACCTTCCATCCTCCACTAATCTCAAAACGGAACAAAATGCCAGTTTAGGGAGAAACAGCCCAATCCAGCTCTCAACTACACCCAACCCTAACATTACACCTACCCTCAGATTACGATAACCCAAGGGAAAACTATATACCCACACCCTCCCATATAGTAGCCTATTTCTGCATACTGTACGATACACACTCGCCGCAAGCGCCCGCACCCTACATTCACCCCGCACCTCCCGCATGCACCAAGACACATACAAAAAATATACCACTACATACATCACTACCCTCCGAATGTCCTTGGAAACCCCGCCCACATCAAAATGCAAAGCTCTCAAAGTCGAAATGTTTCTCCCCCCTCCCGCCACTATACCCAGGACCCTCGCTAACCATGTCCTTATAAAACCCAAGTTTTCACAAAAATATACAGCATGAAAAGCCGTCTCCTCTTCCCCACAATGCAAACAAGTGCCCGCACCTACATAACCCATTCTATATAGCGCTGACCTTGTAGCTAGAATTCCCATAAAGAATCTATAAACCACTTCACGAACCCTTGGCTTTAATCTGATCTTCCGAAAGTCTTCCTAAATGCCCCTCCAATCATACATCGGGTATGTAGCTACTCCCTGTATCACTTTACCCTGCCAACCTGTCCTCCCAAGCCTACTTGCCCTTACTTTTTTTTGCTTCCCTTACTGCCAACAAATTTCGCACCAGTAGTGCCTTCCCCTTCCACCATTTTTGCACATCCTCCATGACCTCTCCCACCCTTCTACCCCTCTCCCCTCCCACCCTCAAGTACCGCTGCTTCACATACACTGCCTTCACTCGTGTGTCCAAAGGTATAAGACCCAGCCCACCCTGCCGCACGCCCATCATCACCACCTCCTTTCGTAGCCATGGCTTCCCATAACCCCACACATACCTCAAAACCACCCTCTCCAGTTCCTGAATATCACACGACCTCAGGGGATATGCTTCTGCCCCACCCTATATCCCCCCACCCCTTTACACACCTCTAATCCCATAATCGTGGTCATCTGTTGCCTATTCCTAAATCTCCTCAAAACACATCCTAACGGTTTGTCACCCCATAGAACCTCCTCTAAACCTTCCCTCACACGTATCGCATCAAAACGAGAATTTTGTATATCCCTCAATCTTCCCCTTAAAACCTCTATTTCTCCATGTCTAGCCCCCCTCCCCCTTCATAACAATCATTTAGCTGCCCCTCAAAATATTTTTGTAAACCAAACCTCCACCTCGCCTCATCCCGTCCTCTATGCTGATAATACTCCTTAATCTGCAATTTAGCATGCTTCTCCCACCATTCCAAGACATCCTCCTCTTTGTTGCAAACCTCCCAGAGTTTCCTCCACCATTCCCTAAAAAACAACCTCTCCCCCTCCCCCTGAAGTAGCCTCGCATTCATTTTCCAATAACCCACATACCTATGAACCATCCCTTCCCATGCCATCTCTGCCAAAACAGCACGATGGTCCGAAAAACCTAAATCTATCGTCATTACACGTTCTACTGTTATATCTCGAGTTATATATATACGATCCAACCTAGCAGCATAACCCCTCCGCATAAACGTGTGCTCTACTCTCCACCCATCGCCCCTGACTATGTCATAAACCCCTGCATCCCTCAACAAATCCCTCAATACCCCAAGCACACACCCTGCCTCTCTCGGCTCCACATCCTTATTCTTGATTACACAGTTCCAATCCCCACCTATTATAGAAACCATGGGTAAACCCCGCATGTAGAAAAGCAAAACCTCCCTTATAAAATTCACCTTTACCCGTATGTTACTATCTGCCGGCATATATATCCCCAGAAAACATACTCTAATCTCGCCCCATATCCCCTCCACCCTCACCACCCTCCCCTCCCCCCCCCCTCTTCCCACTTGAGCACGTGGAAAGGGCTGGACTCCCTCACTGCCACTGCCACCCCACCCTTTAATTTCCCTGAACTACCAGCATACACCCTAAAACCGTTCAGCCTCAACTCTCTGCCACACTTAAAATTGTGTTCTTGAATAAAACACACATCAATGTTAAAACGCCGCAAAACATCCTCCAACCATATTCGTTTACCGTCAGCTCTAAGGCCATTCACGTTTATAGTTAGACACTTAAAGATTCAGAAATGGTGGCTTTCCTCTGTGTCTCTGTGTCCTGTCTGTTACACTTTTTGCTGCTTCTGTCTTTTCCCGTGCACTCTTTCCCGCCTGGACCCCCTCCCCCCCCCTGTGCACTACCCTGCCCCTTCTTAATCACTCCCTCCCACGTCTTCTTCCCTGAACGCTGAGCTGGTGTTATAACCTCCTCATCCGACGAGCCTCCAGCTCTCTTTCTAGATATACCCTCAAACTCCATATCAGTATTTCCACTCCCCTTGTGCACCTCAGGTTCCACCTGTTGCAACTGCAACATGCCAGACTCTGACCCCGGAGGCCCTGGAATCTGCTCAATCAAGTCCTTCTCAACCATCAGAATTCTCCTGTCTGTAGATGGGTTGTCCTCCGCAGGCACGTCCAGGAAAGACTTAATCATCTCCTGTAGGGGCGTAGATAGCTCCTGTAGGTCACCGGCCTCTCCCACCCTCACAGGCTGCTGCTCAACTCCCGGGTCTGTCTGCGGGGGAGCATCCGAAGCCACTGGTAGCGTCACACAATTCTCTTCCATGCCCTCCACTTCGTCCGCCCAATTACCTTTGCCTGCTGCACTCATAGTCTTCGGCAGAGGTGCCGCCGGAGACTCTGTGACTACTTGCCGTTCCCAAGGCTGCGGCGCTGCTGTTTTACCACACCCAGCCGCCATGTGGTCAGAAGCGCCACACAGGCGACACGTCTTGCGTTGTCCCGCGTAGGTCACATACATCTGTGTCCTAAAATCCTCCAGGACAACATACGAGGGAATAGGTTTTCTCAATGTCATCTTGACGGTGTAAGATCCAGCCGGCAACCCTGCATAGATTCCCTCCGTCCATCGGCCTGAAATTATTGCATGCACCTCACCATATCGTTGAAAAGTCTCTCTGATATCCACATCGTCTGCCTCGAAAGGAACGTTGCGGATCCTCACCCAGGTGTAGTATTTTGAGGCATCCCACAGGCGTACCTCCAGACCAGATGATACGGTGATGCTCTTCTCCTGGTACTGAGTCATCGTCCTTTCATATGCCTCCACTGTGCAGAACTTTATGAAGATTCTTGATGAACCATTAAGCGCTATTCCATGTAGGTCTTCATTGTCAATGCCAAACGTGTCCCATATAATCGTTGGTAATAAAACAGAGGCATTCGTAGGATAAATTGTCCCTTTAACAAGGTCAACACACACGGTGTTGCTCCTCCTGCAGTAGCTGGCAGCCATCTTGGTGAAAACAGGAAGTTGTGCAACAGAGAAAGCAGGAGCTGCTTGCGTAATGCGTCCACACGGCCCGAGAGCGATGAGGACAATGAATTACTTTACATTAGCTTCTTACAAGGTGGTGTCCCGTCATAGTAAATGTAGCATAATTTTAACAGTAGAATGTTGAATGTTATACAAGATGTCTCCCTAATTGGGGGCGATGATTTTCTTAGTAAACATAGAAGGGTTCTGGTGTTACCCAATCATCTTCATCTGCAGGGAGGTTGCTCAAGATCATTGGTCGATGGTAATCATCTTTATGGATAAAACGACGGACCCTCTGTAAGAGAGTCATTCTTTGAGTCCTGTGAGGAGTAGTATTGATGATATAATCCGTGTTATTTTCAACTTGGAGAGGATGTTCTCTATCTGGCATGTAGAGTTCTTGCATTGCATAGAGTTGTTTCTTCTTCAGGGTGTCAAGGCGTACATTTAAGGCAGTAATATCTTGTTGTACGTGTAAATCTGCCACTACGAAAGCAAAAGACTTGGCAGATGATGCAACATCCCCCCCAATGAAAAGCAGGGGTGTCACTAGCACGTTAAGAGACCATACAATAAGTGCCAGGGGCCCGAGACTGTTCAACTGCCTCCCAGCATACATAAGGGGGATTACCAATAGACCCCTGGCAGTCTTCAAGCTGGCACTGGACAAGCACCTAAAGTCGGTACTTGACCAGCCGGGCTGTGGCTCGTACGTTGGTTTGCGTGCAGCCAGCAGTAACAGCCTGGTTGATCAGGCTCTGATACAACAAATTTCCAAAAAAATCTCCAACACCGTAGGCACACTATCGAAGATCCGGTACTATGTTCCACAGTCAGCTCTCCTGGCCCTATATCACTCACTCATTTACCCCTATCTCACCTATGGAATTTGTGCATGGGGCTCAACAACAATAAACCATCTCAGACCATTAATTACCCAACAAAAGGCTGCAGTTAGAATGATAACAAATTCCCACTCCAGGCAGCATACTCCACCAATATTCAAAACTCTAAACTTACTCACCATACAAAACATCCATACTTATTATTGTACCTACTACAAACATAGAACACTAAATTCTGATATAAACCCTCCCCTCAAACTTCTCCATACCAACGTCAACAGAACACATGACCACAACACAAGGCACAGATCACTCTTTGATGTTCCCCGTGTCCATCTCACACTATGTAAAAACTCAGTTCACATAAAAGGAATTCAATACCTGTGAATATAAAAGAAATACTGTCTGTTTATCAATTCAAGACTCTTCCTAAAAACCAATTACTCAGCCACAACTAAATAAATACTGAATAACTGAATCTCAAATGTCTAACCTGTGACCCTATCAAACTATGTTTTTTTTTAACTACATTACGTACCTAATAGAATCCTCCATTCTCTTGAATACACAGTAACTCATCTAATGACCACATGACCTGTTTCTGCACTACAAATTATTGATTTTACTCGATTTGATTCGATTATATTATACATTGTTATGCTACAAATTTGTACAACTTTAATGCTTCTTATTTCTGCTTCGGGATCAACTGCAGCAACACACCTAAAGCCAATAATAACCCAACAAAAAGCTGCAGTAAGAATAATCACTAAATCCCATCCCTGGCAAACCCCCCCCCCCCCCCCACTATTCATAGATCTAAACTTACTCCCTGTTCAGAATATCCACACTTACTACTGTGCAATCTACATCTACAGGACCTTAAATTCCAATATTAACCCTGACCTAAAATGCTTTCTTGATAGTTGTGACAGGACCCACAGACATAACACCAGACACAAACATCTCTATGACATTCCCCGTGTCCGACTAAACCTTTACAAAAATTCTATGTATGTCAAAGGGCTTAAAATCTGGAACACCCTACCTGAAAGTTCCAGAACTGCAGACACATTCATCACCTTTAAAACTACCGTTAGACAACATCTTATCTCCCTGATACACCCCGACAACTAACTACATGAAAACCACCTGTTCACACTTACACTCACCCACTTGACTATAATCACAGAAATACGAGTCTTAATCATAAAATAATGAATCCTAACTAGTCATAAGTTTGCCTGTGATACTGCAATATAGAACCTGTGTATTGTGCCAAAACGGAAGCATTTACCTTCATATACTCACAAACTATAATGTAGTCGCTTAGCCTTAATACCAACTTACTCAATAATCTGTATTAATTTAGAGTTAAGAATTAATCTAAGTCTGCACCAAATGCCTAGCCATGCTAGGTGTCCTAGTGGCCCCCTCTGTAATTAGTATTTTATAACATGTAAACCACACAATATCCAAAATCTGTAAACCCCCCTTTGTAATCTTTATAGAGAATAAACTTGATTGATTGATTGATTGATTGATTGATTAAAATACTCATTTGTACTTCATGTTGTAATTTGTTTACTGTAAATTTTTACCATTGAATATATCATTGCTTAGTTAATCTTAAGTTAATTTTAAGCCTGCCCATAATGCTCTGCATACAAGGGGATTTTGGCATGTGCACTTAACCACTGTATTTCTTTATACATCTATGTATCATGTCCAAATAAAGAATAAATAAATAAATAAATAAAAGTAAGTAAGTCGGTGAGTAAATAAGTTTATTCAGGTATACACAAATACAGTTACTGTGGAAATTACTGTATATTCTCAAAAAATACAGTATATTTTATATGTAAATTGATGGCCTATATTGTAGGTAACAAAAATTAATTTGTAAATAAATAAAGAACCAGCGATGGGTGAGCATCACTGGGAGAGACGCTATTGTTTTTGAATATGGTACAGGCACGCTAATGTAATGTGCATAATTTTCGTCGCTCTAGGGGTTATTTTGGGTTTAAGCCTCTCAAATAGGAGCCGAAATTGTTGGATTTGCAGTCCTGCATAACGTGAGCATTAAGTTGAAGGAATTTTATAGGAGACAAGAATCACAGGAAGAAGTAAAAGCCATAAAGGAAACTGAAAAAAAAAATCAAATCTAAGGGAAAAACAACATCCAGTATTGGGCCCCTGCTTAGGCAGGATGGGACATACACAGATGACAGCCAAGAAATGAGTGAGATACTAAAGTCCGAATATGACTCAGTGTTCAGCGAGCCACTACCCAGACTAAGGTTCGACAATCCAAATGAATTCTTTATGAACGAAATCCAAAATCTGGTCATCTCAAAAATCTCGGATATTATTCTAACTCCACAAGACTTTGAAGAGACAATTAATGACATGCCCATGCACTCTGCCCCAGACCCAGACTTGTGGAACTCCGTGTTCATCAAGACTGCAAGAAGCCCCTATCGCGTGCCTTCAGCATTTTATAGAGAGAGGGCATTGACACAGGGGTCATCCCACACACACTAAAAACAACAGACATAGCCCCACTCCACAAAGGTGGCAGTAAAGCAATTGCAAAGAACTACAGACCAATAGCATTAACATCCCATATCATAAAAGTCTTTGAGAGGGTTCTAAGAAACAAGATCGCCGTCCACCTAGATACCCATCAGTTACACAACCCAGGGCAACACGTGTTTAGAGCAGGTCGCTATGCCTGTCCCAGCTACTGGACCACTAAGACAAGGTCCTGGATGCCGTAGAGGATAAAAAAAATACAGATGTAGCATACACAGACTTCGGAAAAGCTTTCGACAAACGTGACCATGGTGTAATAGCACACAAAATGCGTGATGAAGGAATAACAAATAGAACACAAAGAGTAATAGTAAACAGAGTAAAGTCCCAGGCAGCCACGGTAAAAAACTTTGTTCCACAAGGAATAGTACTCGCTCCCATTCTATTCCTCATCCTCATTTCTAGCATAGACAGAGATGTAAGCCATAACTCCATGTCTTCCTTTGTGGATGACACCCGGATTACCATGGCAGTGACCTCCATCGAAGACACCGCGAGACTCCAAGCGGACATCAACCAAATCTTCGAATGAGACACTCAAAACAACATGATGTTCAACGAGGAGAAATTTCAACTACTCAGACATGGTAAACTTGAAGAAATTAAAAATGTGTCAGGGTATACAACAAATTCTAACCATACAATAGAGCTGAAAAGTAATGCGAAGGACCTGGGAGTGATAATGTCAGAGGATTTCGCCTTCAAAGACCACAACAATGTATCTACCTCATCCGCTAGGAAAATGATAGGATGGATAATGAGAACCTTCAAAACTAGGGACGCCAAGCCCATGATGATTCTCTTCAAAGCGCTTGTTCTCTGTAGGCTAGAATACTGCTGTACACTAACGGCCCCCTTCAAGGCTGGCGACATTGCAGACCTGAAGAGCGTACAAAGAATTTCACGGCACACATAAGTACGATAAGGCACCTAAATTACTGAGAACGGTTGAAGGTCCTTGAACTGTATTCCCTGGAATACAGGCGAGAGAGATGCATGATAATATACACTTGGAAGGTCCTGGAGGGATTGGTATCAAACCTGCACACGAAAATCATTCCCTATGAAAGCAAAAGACTCGGCAGGAGATGCAACATTCCCCCGATGAAAAGCAGGGGTGCCACGAGTACACTGAGAGACAACACAATAAGTGTCCGGGGTCCCCGACTGTTCAATTGCCTCCCATCATACATAAGGGGGGATTACCAATAGACCCCTGGCTGTCTTCGAGAAGGCACTGGACAGGCACCACAGCCTGGACTGTGGTTCGTACGTCAGCTTGCGTGCGATCAGCAGTAACAGTCTGGTTGATCAGACCCTGATCCACCATGAGGCCTGGTCTCAGACCGGGCCGCGGGGGCGTTGATCCCCGGAACCCTCTCCAGGTGAATTCCAGGTAAATAACAAGCGGCTTTCTATATAGTAGTATGTCATAGATGCCAGCTAGGCCTGTATACATGTGCCTTGTACATATACTTGTAGTGAATGAAGATATTATATTATTATTATTATTATTATTATTATTATTATTATTATTAATTTACACGCTACATATGTATGATAATTCGTGTAACTGTATCTATACGTACCTGTACCTAAATAAACTTACTTATTTGCTTAATTTCTCCAGATTTGTGCTACTGGCTCACTTGCTAATATCGCCATTTATTCCCAATTTATTCCATTCACCTAAACACTAACATTAGAAATACCCCAACCTCTAAATCAGTGATAATTTTAAACAATTTATGTATACATTTAGAGATATACACCTTTCAGTATATAAAATTTGTCCCGTAGGTTGATTGCTAGTGCACTCAGCTTTCACACAGAGTGTGGAAAATATTTTAATGTTCTGAAGCTATAGTGCCTAATAAGTGTTTAATGTATTGATATGGGTCAAAAAAAATGTATTTGAAAATGGAATAGAACCAACAGGGAAGCTCTGTGCCTGCGCTAATGGGCAGGGGAGAGGTCGAGACGGGGCATCAGGGAGCGGGAGTGTTGAGAATGGAGTTAGCTGTGAAAACATGGGACCAGGAAATTGGCATTCACGGCTGCCTAAGGATTAATATAGGCCTCACTTCATAATAGGAAGTCTCGTAACTGTCCCTGGTGAAGAGTGAGGGAACGTGATTTACGGGACCGCTGTAATAATTGGTAAAATTAGTGAATAATGATAGGACCGGTGGTGACTGGTGTGCCGCCATGGAGTGTGTCCAGGGGAAAATACCCGTGATTAAATCCTCACTCGTCGGTCTCAGATCTTAATGGAGTGACCTCTAATGTGTATAATAATTCTGAGACATTAAATCGTCTTGTGAATTGCAATGTAATCAGTGATAATAACACTAAGTTAAGAGAATGCGTGAAGTGAAATAAGTCGCCTTGCTCCGAGTGAACACGTTAGACCTCGTGGTTCCTGTCCAGAGGACAGTGAAATTTTTATGGAGTCACGACTTCTAAACCGGGACAAACCAACGGATACCTCGTCCTGCTGGAATAAGAACCGTGTCGGTGTAGCAGGACATCGAAATGAGATGGTGAATGGAGAAAATAAGGAGCATCAATCACCCACAGTTAAGTAACCCTTCTAGTTCTTTGTACCTAGTTCAGCTATCAAAACTTTGGGGGCCCAGTCCCTGGACCCATTACGTACCTCTGTAATCTGTAAATACCTTTGTAACTTGTCATGATTGTGACCAGACTTACCTGGAGTTCATTACCTTTGTAAATTGTGAGTTCATTACCTTTGTAAATTGTGAGTTCATTACCTCTGTAACTTGCTCAGCTATCAAAACTTTGGAGTCCAGTCCCTGGACCAATTATGTACCTCTGTAATCTTTTGACTACCGCCCACAGGATGGGTATGGGGTGCATAATAAACATATTAAACTAACTAGTTATAGCAGACTGATACTGGCAAGTTAGGTATGTTGTAATTGGATTGGTTGTGGGTGATCCAGCTACATCAAGTAACCAGAGAATATCTGATAAGTGGTGGGATTATATACAAGTGTTTTTCCTTGATGGATATATCCATGTGTAACCTACGCCCCCCCCCTTTAATTCAGTTAAACTAATATAATCTATACAGTCCACAATTAATTAGTAGCGCCGTACTTGTGGGTGCTATCCAATTTATACTGGTCTCAGATAGATATGGATAAGATTGTGAGGTCGAAGGGACCACCTGCAGTGACCAGGGGTGGTTAAGTTTTCTCACATGTCTACATGGGGTGACTACGGTAAACAATATGGTTGTTGTCTCCCAATGAGATTACTCGTATGCATGTAATGTTGATGTACATGTAGGTAACCCCTATAAAATTTTCCATACAGAAGTCCAGGGGTCGATCCCCGGTAAGGGTGGAAACATTAGGACTGGTTTCGTTAAGACAACTGCTGTCCTTGTTCCCTTATCAGTAAAATGGATACCTGGGTGTTAGTCAACTGGTGTGGGTTTCATCCAGGGACAAAACTGACCTAATTTGAGGGAAATGCTCAGCATAACAAGCGGCTTTCTATATAGTACTATGTCATTGGTGTCAGCTAGGCCTGAATACCATGTACATGTACTTGTAGAAATATTTATTATTATTATTATTATTATTATTATTATTATTATTATTATATTAGTGAGAAAGAGCTTGGGCAGGTGCTCGGTCAACGTAGGTGGCGTGTGGACGTGTCTTCCGAAGGTTCCTCAGTTGTTTGTTGGTGGTGTAGGCCCTGTTTAGGCTCTGCTTCACCGTGTTTCTTTTCTTGTGTGCTTGAGTTTTCATTGTTTTCTCTATCAGGCGGTGCTGTGTGGCCCATTTATGGGGGGTTCGACTGAGATGTCGTTCGCCCCCATCGGGGAGACCCTCCAGTCCCTACTCAGTTGACAACAGTTTCATTAAAGCCGGACCAAGATATGGCTAGTATGCCCCATACGGTGAAAAGCTCTGTTCCACAAGGCACAGTACTCGCTCCCATCTTGTTCCTCATCCTCATATATGACATAGACAAGGATGTCAGCCACAGCACCGTGTCTTCCTTTGCAGATGACACCCGAATCTGCATGACAGTGTCTTCCATTGCAGACACTGCAAGGCTCCAGGCGGACATCAACCAAATCTTTCAGTGGGCTGCAGAAAACAATATGAAGTTCTACGATGAGAAATTTCAATTACTCAGATATGGTAAACACGAGGAAATTAAATCTTCATCAGAGTACAAAACAAATTCTGGCCACAAAATAGAGCAAAACACCAACGTCAAAGACATGGGAGTGATCATGTCGGAGGATCTCACCTTCAAGGACCATAACATTGTATCAATCGCATCTGCTAGAAAAATGACAGGATGGATAATGAGAACCTTCAAAACTAGGGAGGCCAAGCCCATGATGACACTCTTCAGGTCACTTGTTCTATCTAGGCTGGAATATTGCTGCACACTAACAGCACCTTTCAAAGCAGGTGAAATTGCTGACCTAGAAAATGTACAGAGAACCTTCACGGCATGCATAACGGAGATAAAACACCTCAATTACTGGGAGCGCTTGAGGTTCCTAAACCTGTATTCCCTGGAATGCAGGCGGGAGAGATACATGATTGTATGCACCTTAAAAATCACTCACTACGAAAGCAAAAGACTTGGCAGACGATGCAACATCCCCCCAATGAAAAGCAGGGGTGTCACTAGCACGTTAAGAGACCATACAATAAGTGTCAGGGGCCCGAGACTGTTCAACTGCCTCCCAGCATACATAAGGGGGATTACCAACAGACCCCTGGCAGTCTTCAAGCTGGCACTGGACAAGCACCTAAAGTTGGTTCCTGACCAGCCGGGCTGTGGCTCGTACATTGGTTTGCATGCAGCCAGCAGTAACAGCCTGGTTGATCAGGCTCTGATCCACCAGGAGGCCTGGTCACAGACCGGGCCGAGGGGGCGTTGACCCCCGGAACTCTCTCCATGTAAACTCCAGGTACTGGAATAAACAAACGGGCCCTTGAGTTTGATGACAGTGCCGGCCCCTGCCTAGCCCAAAATGCCAACCAACCATTTGTCCAGACTATGCTCCTTCTCCTCCTTGAATTACTCCAGACGTGATGGTGGTTCTTGTGCATCCTAAGGATGGTGGTACACCCTTCACCAATCCACGGGACATCACCAATACCATCAGTGGATCTCTTTTCAGAAAGGCTTGCATAGATGGGGGTGTCCAGCAACTTGATAGGGGTGCAGCCCTAAGACTCCGGCTCCATCATAAGTCTTTTCAGGCTAGAAACTTGCCACTAAATGCCGTTCGTGTCCTGGGTAGGTGGAATGTTGTCTGCTGGGAGGTCCGCTCCTCAGTTCTCTCCGCCAGTTGTTGTTACTGCAGAATTGGACCAATTTCTGTATCCCTCTCAGATGAGGAGATCCACTCTGAATTGGTTTACAGCGGGGGTGATGACTTAGGCTTGCGGGAGGTTTGGAGCCTCTCGAATCATCCTGCCCCATCTCGTATGGTTCATGTATGTTTCTCGGGTGCTCTCCCGAGATTTGTGACTTTTGGCAACCTAAGGTTTCCTGTTCTCCCTTATGCTTTTCCTTTACTCCGGTGTCGGAAATGTTTCCTTTTTGGGCATGAAGAGTTGTCTTGACATGGTAAGGTAAGATGTGTGAACTGCAGAGGGTTTCACCCAGTCGTTAAAGACGGTGTTACCTGTACCAGCCCGGCTTCGTGCTACTTCTGTAAAGGGAACCACAAGGTTACGTCCCAGTCTTGCCCGGCATATCACCAGGCTCTTGATTTAGCAAACTCAGCCAGGGCCCAGTCTCTTTCGCTCGATAAATGTAACTCCTGCTTGCAGTCTGTAAAGCAGTCACAGTCCATCAGCCCTTGCCTCCTTCACCTCCAGTGCCCCCCACTAAGGGTGTCTCCCCAGCACCAACACGGCCAGGGCACCTGTACTCCTCAGCTGTGAGGGCTAATGTCCCTGTTACAAATCGGTTTGGGGCTCTTGTGGACATCTCTCTCCCTTTAGAGGATTCCCCACCCCCGGGCAACGTCAACTCAGGGTGTCCTCAGACCCGGCTTCCATTGCAGAAGTTATTGCTCATGCCCTACTCGCTCACAACGCACACCCTCCTGTTGAGGTGGTGCAGTTTCCAAATCGACTTGGTGCTCGGCACCCCACCCAGTTCTGGTGGACATCTTACCCGACCCAGAGCCTCCCGTCTTGCAGCCGACTCCCCTCCCCAATTCTCCTCAACCCCAGCCTCGGCCTGTCCCTATTCCAGGACCCTTCGTGTCTGAAGATCCCGCCTTTTCACTCTTGCCTGCCCGGGCTTTATTCCTTCCTGTTCTCCTTTTGGTGGAGGAGGTGCTACATTCCTATCCCCAGGGTGCCTCTTTTGTGACTGCATGTCTCTCGGTTCTCCCTCACCTTATTGGGCTACTTAGTTCACACACACGAATCACTCTCACTCCTCTGTTTTTCTTCTTTGGAACGTACGTTCCGTACTGGGGAAGCTTCTGGACCTTCAGAAATATCTGGCTGAGGTACAGCCACTGGTGGTGGGTCTCTCTGAGACATAGTTACATCCTCGACATTCTCTTTGAGTGCCTGGTTTTACTGTTTACCGTAGGGATTGCCTCGCAGGGAGCAGTGGTGGCCTAGCTCTTCTTGTATGCAACCAGCTCCAGAGTACGACCCTCTCTCTCCAAGCCTATGAGAGTGGAGTGTTGGAAACTCTGGCTGTAAGAGTTGCCTTGGGCACTCAATGGTGCAACATACTCCTGATCTATAGTCCGGGCAGGTCGGTTACACAAAGTGAATTTACCTATTACTTTGGGCAACTCCATGGTTCTACACTTGTGATAGGAGACTTTAACGCTAGGCACCAGCTTTGGGAGCCATCTATTTCTTTGGGATCGGTGAATCCCACAGGTAGGGCCCTGTTCCAAACCCTCCGTGCATCTCACCTTTCGTTGCTCACACCACCAGGTTTGGAGACTAGAATGGATCCTTATACCGGGCGAGTTTTGACCCTGGACCTCGTTCTTGAGTGTGGGTGTTTTACTACAGCTGCTGTTACTGTAGGTCCCTTCATGGGAAGTGATCATCTTCCAGTACTTACTTCTACAAATAGAGCCTTAGCAGTGCCAGTGACGGCAGTTCGTTCACGGTGGAAAACCACCCAGGCTGGTTAGACAAACTATAATCGGGTCCTCTCTGATTACAGCCTGCCTCAGGACTCCTTGCTGGACGAGGCTGTTGCGTCTCTTCAAGGGGTCATGTTTGAGGCAGGCTCACGTTTATTCTCTCTCTCCAGGAGCTTCTCCTGTTCATGCCCCTTTGTTCCATAGTGGAATGATGAGTGCCTCTGAGCAGTGAAGGCGCGTCGGACAGCATGGGCACAGTGGTGGCGCCAACCCTCTCAGACTCAGCAGCTGGCTTACCAAAGGGCAGACGCTCTTTGTCAGCGAACCCTCCTCCAAGCGAAACGTGCATCTTGGGCTTTATTCTGTTCTTCTCTTTCTTTTCGCACCTCTGCCAGTCAGGCATGGGGTTTTTTGTACTCTGTGTTGGGATCACATTCTGTAAGTACTTTTACCCTGTTGGGGAAAGGGGCGGCACCACTCTTACCCTGGGACAAGGCTGAGTCATTTGCAAATTTCTTCAGTCCTATGTTTGCTCCTCCTCCTCTACCCTCTAAGGCGATCAAATGGGGCCCTTTGCCACATGCTGTACCCGAGGTTCACTGCCAGGTGCTGGCATCTCCCTTTAGCTCCCATGAACTGCAGTGGGCACTTTCCCAACTTTCTTCCTGCTCTTCTCCAGGGGAAGATAACTTACCTTACTCATTCATACTACATCTACCTCCCTCTTGTACAGATGCTATGCTGGAGGTTTTCAATGCCAGCTGGTCTACGGGTGTCTTCCCTGATGTGTGGAAGCACTCTCTCCTGGTTCCAATTCTAAAGCTGGGCAAAGATTATACCCAACTGAGCTCTTACCGGCCCATTGCTTTACTGCCCTGCTTGGGTAAGGTGCTGGAACGACTGGTGGCTACCCGTCTCTCGTGGTGGAATGAGGAACATGGCCTCCTGCCTGATAACCAGAGTGGCTTCCGAGAAGGTCGATCCACCCTCGACCCTTTGCTTCAATTTACACAGCTCATGGACTCTTCATTTGAGTACTGGGAGTTCCTTTTGGCTGCATTTTTGGATCTATGCAGAGCATTTGCTTCTGCGTCACACACGGAGATTGCTTTTAAGCTTGCCCACATGGGGCTGACAGGAGCTCCCCTCTGCTGGATGTACAACTTTTTGCAAGGGAGGACCTTTCGTGTTGCAGTGGGTGGCACTTTGTCCTCACCCCGTCCTGTATACCGGGGAGTGACCCATGAATCTGTTCTTAGCCCACTCCTTTTCTCTGTCTTACTGTCGGATCTCCTTTCCACCCAGGAAGTGCGTACCCTGGTATATGCAGATGATGTGGCCCTTATGTGCAGTGCCCCGACTTTGCTGACAGCGCAGAAAACACTTCAGCATGCCCTACAACGCATGACATCATGGGTCGCCACCTGGGGTTTGGAGGTTAGTGACACTAAGTCCAAGCTCTTATGCTTTACTAGAAGCCAACTCCCCACTCTTCCATCAGTCTCATTTAATCAGACGCCAATCCCTTTAGTCTCCTCTCATCGTTGGTTGGGAGTCACCTTAGATGCACCATTCTTGACATGGAAGAAACACATAGCGGCCCTCCACCTCTCGTGTGCATGTCACACTGCACTTATGCACTGGATCTCTGGCACTAAGTGGGGGGCGGATCGAGACTTTCTCTGTAGGTTCTATACAGCTATGGTTCACAGCAAGCTCACCTATGCGAGTGAGGTGTATGGCTCAGCCTCTTCCTCCTCTCTTCATCGCTTAGACATTCTCCAGAATTCAGCCATCCGTAGTATGCTGTGGGCATTCCCCTCCACCCCCATTGCAGCCTTGGAGGCAGAGTCAGGGATAGTCCCTCTCCCATCGGTGAGAACAGCGAGAAACTGTTTACCACTCCATCATATGGCCTCTCTGCCTTGTACTCACCCCTGCCGCCTCTCTCCACAGATGTGGGAGACAGCCTCTGTTCCCCCACGTTTGGTTCAGCCTTCCTTTGTGGCCAGGGCCCAGCATTCCCTGACCTGCCTTACACTTCCTGCGCTTGTCATGGCTCCCTCCTCTCTTCACTCTCCAGTCTCCCCTTGGCTGGACCTGATGGGGTACATTCACCTGGATTGGCATTACAGGAACAGGGAACCCCCTCAGTTAGTTGCATTTCTCTTTGAAGAATTTCGCTCTGTTACATATGACTCTTCATTCTCCACCTACACGGACGGCTCGGCATGGACCTCCCCCCATTCCACATCCTCTGCAGCCCTCTTCGCTGATCTCTCCCTGTGTCAAACCTGGCGGTTAGACTCTGCTCATTCTGTTCTGGCAGGGGAGCTCATCGCCATTCACCAGGCTCTGGCTTTTGTCCAAGATCAGATTACCCCACAGCCATTGGTTCTCTTCTTTGATTCCCAATCCTCCCTGGCACTTTTGTGCTCTGCCCGTCCACGGTCACTACACGTGCTCGTTCATCAGACACAGCCTCTCCTGCGCTTCTTGCAGAGCCCGGGTTGGAGCATCTCCCTTCAGTGGGTACCAACCCATGTTGGAATTCGGTGCAATGAAGTGGCGGATCGAGCGGCCTCCCTCACACACACACTTCCTACTATTGCCCCTCTTGCCCTGGACCACAGTGATTTCACAAGGGCTGTTCAGAAGGGAATCCGCCATCAGTGGCAGGAGGGCCTGGCACAATCCCTCTCTTCTTCGGCGTTGGGCTCTGTCCGATCTTTTAATGGCCCCTGCCCTTGGGCTCACCATTCCGACCGCTCGGTGGATGTTGCACTGACTCGCCTTCGAGTTGGGCACTCGTGACTGGCGGCTCATCTGTACCGCCTTCGGATGACGGACTCTCCGTACTGCCCATAGTGTCCCTCACAGCCTGAGACAGTGGAACACTTCTTGTTGTGGTGCCCACGTTACCACTCTGCACGGACTACTCTCTGTGCGGCCTTGCGCACCCTTGGGGTGCAAATTTTCACTCTACCTCTCCTTCTCAACGGGGAGGGGTTTTGCCCTCTGGACCGTCGGGAGATATTGGCCTGTACCTGCTCCTTCCTGCTGGCATCAGGGCGTATCAGGGACATATAATACGCAGTTACTAGTCAAAACATTCTTCCACTTTGGTCAAGGTCTCCTCTCCTAGCACTGGACGGCCGGGCTCGATACGGCGTATGCTATCGGTGGTCTGGTGGCTAAAGCTCCCGCTTCACACACGGAGGGCCCGGGTTCGATTCCCGGCGGGTGGAAATTTCGACACGTTTCCTTACACCTATTGTCCTGTTCACCTAGCAGCAAATAGGTACCTGGGTGTTAGTCGACTGGTGTGGGTCGCATCCTGGGGGACAAGATTAAGGACCCCAATGGAAATAAGTTAGACAGTCCTCGATGACGCACTGACTTTCTTGGGTTATCCTGGGTGGCTAACCCTCCGGGGTTAAAAACCCGAACAAAATCTTATCTTATCTTAACAGAAGAAGAAGAAAAAGAATTCGGGCAGAAGGGTTCATACGGCTCCTCGACCTCTGACAACTCTTATCCCCAACAATAACAACCCCGTGTGGTGGTAGTCTAGCCTACCATATTTATTTATTTATTTTATTTATTTTATTTAGTAATTTGAGCATACATACAGAGGTACAAAAAAATACAGGTAAGAGCAGCATGCCAAAGCCACTTATATGCATAGCATTACGGGCTGGCTTAAAATTAACTTAAGATTAACTAAGCATATATATACATACACATGTTGTGATCACACCTAAGAGTAATATACACCGTGTGATAACTTCTAAGAGTACTGTACATCTTATGATAACATTTAAGTGTAAATTAAACTCTGTGTACACCTAATACCTGAGTGATCATACCTCATACCTGAGTGACCACACCTCATACCTGAGTGATCATACCTCATACCTGAGTGTTCATACCTCATACCTGAGTGATCATACCTCATACCTGAGTGATCATACCTCATACCTGAGTGATCATACCTCATACCTGAGTGATCATACCTCATACCTGAGTGATCACACCTCATACCTGAGTGATCATACCTCATACCTGAGTGATCACACCTCATACCTGAGTGATCACACCTCATACCTGAGTGATCATACCTCATACCTGAGTGTTCATACCTCATACCTGAGTGTTCATACCTCATACCTGAGTGATCACACCTCATACCTGAGTGATCACACCTCATACCTGAGTGATCACACCTCATACCTGAGTGATCACACCTCATACCTGAGTGATCACACCTCATACCTGAGTGATCACACCTCATACCTGAGTGATCATATTTCATACCTGAGTGATCATAACTCATACCTGAGTAATCACATCTCATACCTGAGTGATCATACCCTCATACCTGAGTGATCATACCTCATGCCTGAGTGATCACACCTCATACCTGAGTGATCATACCTCATACCTAAGTGATCATACCTCATACCTGAGTGATCACACCTCATACCTAAGCGACCACACCTCATACCTGAGTGATCATAAATCATACCTGAGTGATCATAAATCATACCTGAGTGATCACACCTGATACCTGAGTGATCATACCTCATACCTGAGTGATCACACCTCATACCTAAGCGACCACACCTCATACCTGAGTGATCATAAATCATACCTGAGTGATCATAAATCATACCTGAGTGATCACACCTGATACCTGAGTGATCACACCTGATACCTGAGTGATCATACCTCATACCTGAGTGATCACACCTCATACCTAAGCGACCACACCTCATACCTGAGTGATCATAAATCATACCTGAGTGATCATAAATCATACCTGAGTGATCACACCTCATACCTGAGTGATCACACCTGATACCTGAGTGTTCATACCTCATACCTGAGTGTTCATACCTTATACCTGAGTGATCACAACTCATACCTGAGTGATCGTACTTCATACCTGAGTGATCACACCTCATACCTAAGTGACCACACCTCATACATAAATATATAACAAATCATACATGATTATAACATACATGTATATAAGAACATAACTGCAAGCCACGCTATTCCCATTATGTACTGTGTACCAGTTTATCATGCATCATCCTACTTATAGTACTTAATTAACATTGCAGTTATTGTTTAATTATTCTTTTGACATGGTATATTTACTATTGTTTACTTTTGTTTCCTATTGCCATTTTTTACCAGCCATCTCATTGTGTTTCATCCTAGCTTGCATTGCAGTTATTGTTTTAGCATTGTAATCATTGTACTAGCTTTGTATTCATTGTGTAATTGCTATTTTATCACTGTATGTTCACTTTTGTGTAATTTACCTGGAAATTGTTCATTGATAACAACTTTGTCCAATCATTCTTTTCTTACAGATAATGCTATTACCACTTAATACTCCACTTACAATTCATTATAAATTAATAAAATTTACCAGTTAACTGTCTGCAGTCCCACCTTGCCATTGTTATCCAGAATGCTGAATGCTGACATAGACCCATATTTAAATTATATAATCCAAATCCTACTGAAAGCAATTGTCTTTACTACACAGCAACCCAAGCCAAAACTGTCCTCGATAATGCCAGGAATATAACAGTTTTTATCTGCAAAATTGGATCCCTGAGTAAGCACTATAATGACCTCCTGGCACTCCTAGATTCTTAAATACGACCTTCTCTTGTATTATTTTCACTGAAACGTGGCGTACGCAAGACACAACAGACATGTACACATTGCCAGGATACACAGTAATCTGCAACTGCAGGGCATACCAAATGGGGAGGGGTATTGCCATTTACTATTCTAATGAACTATTATGCTGTTTCACCACATACTTAAGAGATGAATATGGTGAATATATATTTGCCAACTTCTCTGCAATAAACCTAGAGACTCCCATTACAGTTGGTGCTATCTACAGGATGACTTAAACAGGTCTGCCATCACAAGTCTGGCATCATTGGGACCTGTAGTGTGCTGGATTACTGAGTTTGCCGGATTACAGAGTGGTTAGATTAGAATTCACTTAATAAAATTAACCAATTTGACTTACACAAAGTTCATTGAACATCGGCAAAAATCGAACATTTCCGCTACTTTGAGCTCAATTTCAAGGTACTTTTCGTCATGAAACCGATCAAAATCATATCTATTTCTGTAA
This sequence comes from Cherax quadricarinatus, assembly GCF_038502225.1. NCBI lineage: Eukaryota > Metazoa > Arthropoda > Malacostraca > Decapoda > Parastacidae > Cherax > Cherax quadricarinatus. The sequence continues at coordinate 41,225,521 of NC_091293.1, forward strand.
TATATCTTCCAGTCTATCAAATGGGACCAAAAAAATGAGTACACAACCATAAAAACCATATGAAAATATACCACAAAGAGGCAGCTAATGTTTTTTTTTTTTCATTTTTGGTGTACGTTAAGAAGCATCTTTCCATCATACATTGCCCAAGTTTCAATAAGATAGCCCAACATACAACTGTGAAAAGCCCTCTGGAACGGATTAATGCCATTGGTTGAGGGTCCACTGTATTACACGGTAGTTACGTTCCTGAAAATGTCATGTTCAGTAAATTCGTGTTAGATAAACCAAAGAACTTATGGGATAAATAAGGTTACAAAAGACAATTATCACCTGATAATTGTTTTTCATTTATCCATACCAATAACAGCCTCTCTACCTCTTCAACTATTTGTGGTCTCCGTTTTGAAAACATACTTAAACCCTTCGCAACAACAGCTTCCTTGATTGCCTGTCTGTTCGCCAAGATAGTACTAATAGTACTCCACTCTCGTATTTTTCAATGATCTCCTTCTTCATTTCCATTGTAATTCTCACCCTTTTTAACACAGGCTTGTCACTAGAAGCTTTCTTGGGACCCATGGTGGCTTATTTAGCAGTTACAAGTACTAGAAATAGTGGAATTATCCAAAATATATGGGAGGCACACGTGGAAACCAACCGCAACAGCTTGTAAACAATGGCACACTGACCCTTGGAGTGGCTGGGCCCGCTCAGGCTGTGCTCCGGGCACAACGACACAGTCCGAACAAGCATCGTTGGTTAAGTTTTTTGCCATTGGTTAAAGCATTTTTTCTACGGCAAAAAATGCCGTTGGACGAAATTGCCGTTACTTAATGCCGCCGTTAGTTGAGGGTTGACTGTATAATGGTCTACTGTATATTGAAGAATCTATCTGAAGGTTGTGTGTGAGGGGCTTAGAGTTCCAGCAGGTGTGTGTAAGCATGTTAGATAGGAGCGAGTGGAGACAAATGGTTTTTATGGCTTGACGTGCTGTTGGAGTGTGAGCAAAGGGAAGGGATTCAAAGAAACCGGCAAGTCAGACTTTAGTCCTGGAGGTGGGACGTACAGGGCCTGCACTTTGAAGGAGAGGATGTTAATATGTTGCAGTTTTTTAACTGTGGTGTTGGCATGCCTCTGGCAAGACAGTGATGGAGTGAATGATGATGATGAAAGTGTTTCTTCTTTTGTTTTTAGGCCACCTTGCCTCGGTGGGAAATGGCCGATGTGTTAATAAAATAATTTGTGAATTCCAAATCTGATTCTTTTCAAATCTTCAATGCTAATGCTTCACTGCATTATGTACTTACGCCACACTCTGTGCTAATCTTTTCACATGCATTGACATATGGAGGTCTGGTGTTAAGTAGTATTGGGGTACCTTTCTCAGCTTGCACAGGGACAAATACATCTAGCTACTATTATTGTGTGTATCCTATGCTTTGTGACAACAGCTAAATGCTGAATGACCCATATGAGTTTAATGTTTTTCTGATTGCATTAATGATGATAACATACCCAAGACTAGTCTATTCCTAGTGAACATACCCACAGCAAACCTTTGTCTGCCTCTGACCAAGCTTAACCATTGATACAGATACCTTATAGTTAATGAAGGGTTCTTGATCCAAGGGATTGTGGCTATCCACTTCTTGAATTGATCTTAATTACTACCCATTCCATAGACTGTATGACCCCTGTGGGTGTAACACTTCCCTCATGAATGTAATAATAGTAACAATAATGATAATAATATATGACCTTTACAGGTTTAGTTCTTAACCATAATTTTAAAATTACTGTAATTAATCCACAGGAACATGTCACATTACAATGAATGCAGGCAACAGGAGAAGAGACTGTCAAGCACAGTGCATGTATTGTGAAGAAGAGGAAAAGTCAAGCAACAAAAAGTAAAAATCTTAAAGCATGTACCATAAAGAAGTAAACAAGCAGTTATATAGAAGAAAAGGAAGTTTTATTTGTACTATAGTTGAAGTAATGAGATAAAGCTGCATCTTTAAGACATAGCTTTGAAAGTCTGTGAGTGACAATGACTCATTCTCAGAGTAAGTTTAACAATATAATGCTTGTTTTTAATGATCTACATTAATGAAAACATTCATGGTGCTACTTTAATAAATGTAATAACTGTGAATTCTGCCATAAATTTAAATTACCATGGTACACAATATTTCAATTCATCAGTTGAGAACCAAATTTTCTCTTGTAAGTTTCAGTAAAATTCTAACCATATAACAATTTTTAGCCAGTAATGAGCAAGAATTTTTGTGTGTTGTTTTTTTAGCAATTTAGCAGTTTGATTATTGCCTTTTCTTGGTATGCACTTCACTAAATAATTTCCCACCGCTTCAACATAAGAAGATAGAAGTTAGTTTTCCAAAATTCTGCAGGCCTCAGAACATTGCAAGTAAGCACTATTAGCCCTTTCAGGGTCGACAGGCCCTCTCAGAAACTTGTTCTCAGGGTCGGCCAAATTTCAAAAAAAAAAAAAAAAAAAAAAAAAATTCTTATGAAAGATAGAGAATCTTTTCCCGATCATAATGACACCAAAAATATGAAATTTGATGGAAAACTTGCAGAATTAAGCTCTTGCGAAGTTAGCGGTCTCGACGATGTTTACGTATCGGCGATTTTGCCCACTTTGAACCTTATTTTCGGCCAATTGCAGTGTACTTGTCTACAAAAATCATAGCTATTTTGCTAGAACTCCATTTTTTCTATCGAATGAGTACAAGAAACCACCCATTTACCGATTTCAACTACCCAATACAGTGGTCAGAATTTAGCAATTTTGCCAATTTCACACAAATTTCAAAAGATACCAATTTCCGAATAGGGTCCAGAATAAACAAGAAAGACATTCCTGGCACTAAAATAGCATTTCCTCTGTTCATTAGTCACGTCCCCATGCCCCTCTTACATTCTTTTGCATTCCGCTTTGAATTTTTATTCTTACAAAAAAATAGAAGAGTTTCTGTTATGCAGACTACTGCATTAGTGTAGAAATGGTATAAATAATATCAGCGCATTTGTGAAAGACTATTAGACTCACCAGTTGATGTGTATTGGACACATAGCATGATTTGTTTACTTTTAAACTTCGGTAAAAATTGAACATTTCTGCTACTTTGAGCTCAATTTCAAGGTACTTTTCTTTGTAAAACCAGTCAAAATCATCGCAATTTCTGTAATATGTCTTCCATTCTATAAAATGAGACCAGGAAAACTAGAATACAACAATAAATACCATACAAAAATACAGTGCAAAGTAGCTGTTTTAATCCAAAAACATGGTCAAAGTTTTTTTTTCTCATTACGTACTGTGTGCTGCAGGATTTTTTTATACTGCGCACACTGACCACATAGACCCATTCTTTCATATGTAGGCCTACCAGCTTTCTCTCACTAGATTTGAGGGCGCTAAAATTTAGGCGTGCTAGTACGTCAAAAACCCTGGTGTGTAAGCCGTACTAGTACGGCCGAAACCCTGAAAGGGTTAAGGATGACCTTCCTAGTCAGTCGGGCATTAGCTAGATTTTTTTCTCTTGTGGCCATTAAAGTAAACAAAGAGGTTTCTCTTAACTTTATACGTGTTCATAATGTTCCATTTCTATCCGTAATTCCACATGTGCACTATGCATTTTCTGGTTGTGATTGGTGCAGTTTGCAAGCTGTACTGAAGATTGACTCGAGTAATCGTAATGACATGATTGCAAACAAACCGTAGTATGGGGAGGGAATGAACCCACAGTGAGTCATGAAACTCCAAACCGACATGTTAGCCACTGGCAAGCTGGCTACAATAAGATTCGTCCAACTAGGTAAATTTATACACCATAGGAAGGTAGCATGAGCCACCACTATGACTACAAATGTAAGTTTTTACAGATGAATCTCATGCCAGCATGGCTGTGACGAACTCTAGCTCAAGTCCCCTCAAAGCCATCATCATGACTCAAGCCACTGGCCCAGTGGCTAATGCACTGGTCCGGAGTTTTACGACTCACTCGCTGCGGGTTCAATCCCCGCCTGTACAGTGGTTTGCACTGAAGATTCATTTGCCTGAAATGAGAAGCACCTGTATTAAAATTCAGGGAACACTTGCTGTGCATTAGTATGAAACAGCAAACAGACTCAATAATTTCTTCTCCACTATAGGAAAAAACCTTGCCAATAAAATCCCAGGCTCAGATACCCCACCCAATGACTACCTCACTGGCAACTACCCGAACACACTGTTCCTAGCTCCGACTAACCCTACTGAAGTCTCCCTTATTATCAACATACTAAAAAACAAGACAGGAGATTTAAATACCTTACCACCCTTTATATACAAAAAAGCATCACAAGTACTATAACCAATCATTGCAACACTCTTTAACAAATCCATAGAATCCTCTACCTTCCCTACAGTTCTCAAAATAGCAAGGGTCACCTCGATCCATAAAGGAGGAGACCAAACAGACTTTAATAACTATAGGCCAATGTCCAACTTACACCCTCTCTCTAAAATGTTTGAAAAATTAATTCATAAGCGAATCTATTCCTACCTCATCTCCCACAACATACAAAACCCCTGTCAGTTTGGGTTCAGGCCTAATAAAAATACTAATGATGCTATTATACACATGCTAGAACACATATACACTGCAATAGAGAAAAAAAAAAAGTCCCACTGGGGATCTTCATTGACTTACGTAAAGCTTTTGATACAGTTGACCATGACTTGCTCCATATAAAATTGTCACACTATGGTATCACAGGGCACTCCCTCAACTACCTAAAGTCTTACCTCAGCAACAGAAGCCAATATGTGTACACAAACGGGGCAAACTCTTCCGCACAGCCAATTACAGTTGGTGTCCCACAGGGAAGTGTCCTAGGCCCTCTTCTCTTTCTTCTATACATAAATGACCTACCAAATGCATCGCAACTACTCAAATCCACACTATTTGCAGATGACACTACATACATCTTCTCTCACCAGAGCCCAGTCACGCTAGCCAATACTGTAAATACCGAATTACAGAAAATATCTACCTGGATGAGTACTAACAAACTTACTCTAAACATTGACAAAACCTACTTCATTCAGTTTGGTAACAGAGCTATGGACGTCCCTCTTAACATAATGATAAACGGATCACCTATCACAAAACTCAGAGGGAAAATTCTTAGGAATCCACCTTGATAATAGACTCAAATTTCAAACACATATACAACAAATTTCCAAAAAAATTTCCAAGACCATAGGCATACTATCGAAGATACGGTACTATGTTCCACAGTAGCCCTCCTGGCCCTATATCACTCACTTATTTACCCCTATCTCACCTATGGAATTTGTGCATGGGGCTCAACAACAATAAACCATCTCAGACCATTAATTACCCAACAAAAGGCTGCAGTCATATTTTTATTTTTTTTTATTATCACACCGGCCGATTCCCACCAAGGCAGGGTGGCCCGAAAAAGAAAAACTTTCACCATCATTCACTCCATCACTGTCTTGCCAGAAGGGTGCTTTACACTACAGTTTTTAAACTGCAACATTAACACCCCTCCTTCAGAGTGCAGGCACTGTACTTCCCATCTCCAGGACTCAAGTCCGGCCTGCCGGTTTCCCTGAATCCCTTCATAAATGTTACTTTGCTCACACTCCAACAGCACGTCACTAGTATTAAAAACCATTTGTCTCCATTCACTCCTATCAAACACGCTCAAGCATGCCTGCTGGAAGTCCAAGCCCCTCGCACACAAAACCTCCTTTACCCCCTCCCTCCAACCCTTCCTAGGCCGACCCCTACCCCGCCTTCCTTCCACTACAGACTGATACACTCTTGAAGTCATTCTGTTTCGCTCCATTCTCTCTACATGTCCGAACCACCTCAACAACCCTTCCTCAGCCCTCTGGACAACAGTTTTGGTAATCCCGCACCTCCTCCTAACTTCCAAACTACGAATTCTCTGCATTATATTCACACCACACATTGCCCTCAGACATGACATCTCCACTGCCTCCAGCCTTCTCCTCGCTGCAACATTCATCACCCACGCTTCACACCCATATAAGAGCGTTGGTAAAACTATACTCTCATACATTCCCCTCTTTGCCTCCAAGGACAAAGTTCTTTGTCTCCACAGACTCCTAAGTGCACCACTCACTCTTTTTCCCTCATCAATTCTATGATTCACCTCATCTTTCATAGACCCATCCGCTGACACGTCCACTCCCAAATATCTGAATACGTTCACCTCCTCCATACTCTCTCCCTCCAATCTGATATTCAATCTTTCATCACCTAATCTTTTTGTTATCCTCATAACCTTACTCTTTCCTGTATTCACCTTTAATTTTCTTCTTTTGCACACCCTACCAAATTCATCCACCAATCTCTGCAACTTCTCTTCAGAATCTCCCAAGAGCACAGTGTCATCAGCAAAGAGCAGCTGTGACAACTCCCACTTTGTGTGTGATTCTTTATCTTTTAACTCCACGCCTCTTGCCAAGACCCTCGCATTTACTTCTCTTACAACCCCATCTATAAATATATTAAACAACCACGGTGACATCACACATCCTTGTCTAAGGCCTACTTTTACTGGGAAAAAATTTCCCTCTTTCCTACATACTCTAACTTGAGCCTCACTATCCTCGTAAAAACTCTTCACTGCTTTCAGTAACCTACCTCCTACACCATAATGATAACAAATTCCCACTACAGGCAGCACACTCCACCAATATTCAAAACTCTAAACCTACTCACCATTCAAAACATCCATACTTATTACTGCACCTACTACATTCATAGAACACTTAACTCTGATATAAACCCTCCCCTCAAACGTCTCCTTACCAACCTCAACAGAACATATGACCATAACACAAGGCACAGATCACTCTTTGATGTTCTCCGTGTCCATCTCATGCTATGCAAAAACTCAGTGCACATAAAAGGCCCTAAAATCTGGAATTCATTACCTGTGAATGTAAAAGAAACACTGTTTATAAATTCAAGTCTTCTCAAAAATCACTTACTCACCCACAACTAAATAAATACTGAATAATTGTATCTCATAAATTGTATCTCATAAATGTTTCTCATTATTGTATCTCATAAATATCTAACCTGTGACCCAATCAAACTTTTTTTTTTTTTTTTTAAATACATTACCTAACAGAATACTCCATTCTATTGAATGCACAGCAACACAGTAAATGACCATATGACCTGTCTTTGTAATACTTATTTGTGCTAAATTGTTATCTGTTTACAATAATGTTTTTACCACTGAATATATCATTGCTTTGGCATGTTGCACTGTAATAACTGTATTCCTTTGTACTTCACTGTATCATGTTCAGATTAATAAATAAAATAAAAATAAAAAATGTTTTTCTTGCTGTATTATGATTTAATGATAACCCCTTTTTCTTACTACATAATTTTGCAGGTGGAATGTGTGACCTTTGTGGGGATGATCACGAAGCATGCAACTGTCCCATGTTGTCTCAGTTGGACCTTCTGGTGAGTAGGTGTTTGTTCCTGAGGAGTCTGTTGCTACTACTCCATTGAGTCTATTAACCCCTTGACTGTCGCAACCCCCAATCCTGAGGTATCTCATGTCGCAAAATTTCAAAAAAAAAAAATATTATTTTTTCTCATGAAATGATGGAGAATATTTTCCCGATTGTAATGACACCAAAAAATCGAAATTTGATGAAAAACTGATGGAATTATTCTCGCAAAGTTATCGACCACGGCGATATTTACAAATCGGCGATTTCGCCCACTTTGAGCCCTATTTTCGGCTAATTCCATTGTTCCAGTCGACGAAACTCATAGCTATTTCGTTAGAACTTCATTTTTTCTATCAATTGAGTACAAGAAACAGCCCATTTACCGATTTCAACTACCCAATAATGTGGTCAGAAATTTGCAATTTGGCCAATTTCACAAAAATTATAAAATATGACAATTTCAAAATAAGGTCCAGAATGAACAATGCAGACATTCCTGGCTCTAAAATAACATTTTCTTTGTTCATCAGTCATATCTCCAGGCCCCTCCGATATACTCTTGCTCTCTACTTTGAATTTTTATTCAAACAAAAAATAGAAGATTTACTGATACGCAGACTTCTGCAATACTGTAATAATTGTACAAATAATGTCAACCCATTCATGACTGCATATTAGAATGGCTAGTTGGACATTTATTGGACAATGACATCATTTGTTTACTTTTGAACATCGGCAAAAATCAGACATTTTCCCTACTTTGAGCTCCATTTCAAGGTTCTTTTTATAGTAAAACCAATCAATATTACCTCTAATTCTATAATATGTTTTCCATTCTATCAAATGAGACCAACAAAACGAGAATAGAACCATAAATACTATACGAAAATAGGCCACAAATTCGGCATTTTAATTAAAAAAACAGTCGGAGTTTTTTTTTTCATTATGCACTGCATGCTCCAGGATTTTTTTTATATGGTGCACACGGACCACACAGACCTATTCTCTCACATGTGGGCCTACCAGCTTTCTTCTGCTTGATTTGAAGCCGCTAGAATTTATGAGTATATATACAACGTCAAATATGGTACCTTGTAAGATGTATGTATACGACCAAAACAGACAAAGGGTTAAGGCATTACATGATGTTCTGCACAGTGTATTTATATTTATTTTTCAAAGCTGTGAAATCCTGAAAATTAGTTTTTTGTCCTAATTGTGTTGGATTACGATTTTTTTTTTTTTTTAACAAGTCGGCCGTCTCCCACCGAGGCAGGGTGACCCAAAAAAGAAAGAAAATCCCCAAAAAGAAAATACTTTCATCATCATTCAACACTTTCACCACACTCGCACATTATCACTGTTTTTGCAGAGGTGCTCAGAATACAACAGTTTAGAAGCATACACATATAAAGATACACAACATATCCCTCCAAACTGCCAATATCCCAAACCCCTCCTTTAAAGTGCAGGCATTGTACTTCCCATTTCCAGGACTCAAGTCCAACTATATGAAAATAACCAGTTTCCCTGAATCCCTTCACTAAATATTACCCTGCTCACACTCCAACAGATCGTCAGGTCCCAAGTACCATTCGTCTCCATTCACTCCTATCTAACACGCTCACGCACGCTTGCTGGAAGTCCAAGCCCCTTGCCCACAAAACCTCCTTTACCCCCTCTCTCCAACCCTTTCGAGGACGACCCCTACCCCGCCTTCCTTCCCCTATAGATTTATATGCTTTCCATGTCATTTTACTTTGATCCATTCTCTCTAAATGACCAAACCACCTCAACAACCCCTCTTCTGCCCTCTGACTAATACTTTTATTAACTCCACACCTTTTCCTAATTTCCACACTCCGAATTTTCTGCATAATATTTACACCACACATTGCCCTTAAACAGGACATCTCCACTGCCTCCAACCGTCTCCTCGCTGCTGCATTTACCACCCAAGCTTCACACCCATATAAGAGTGTTGGTACTACTATACTTTCATACATTCCCTTCTTTGCCTCCATAGATAACGTTTTTTGACTCCACATATACCTCAATGCACCACTCACCTTTTTTCCCTCATCAATTCTATGATTAACCTCATCCTTCATAAATCCATCCACCGACACATCAACTCCCAAGTATCTGAAAACATTCACTTCTTCCATACTCCTTCTCCCCAATTTGATATCCAATTTTTCTTTATCTAAATCATTTGACACCCTCATCACCTTACTCTTTTCTATGTTCACTTTCAACTTTCTACCTTTACATGATATTTGTACCTGCATGTAATGTGTGAATGTACTTTTTAATTCATATAGAAGATTTTATAATCTTACAAAAATTCTCATGTTATCTGTTTTATACCTCCAGCTTTGGAGAGAATAATTTCTCACTTGTGATAAAACAATTAATCAGTTAATTTGATTCACCAATATAAATAAACCCTTTATATGTAATTCCATTCATTACAGGATTATCCTTTGTTTTTCAGTCCCACATCTGTATTAACCCTTTCACTGTTTCTCACATAGAGCTACATATGTTATGTAGGTCAATGGTGCTTATGTAGATCTCCATCTTAATCACAGCACCCTCATATATGCTGTGAGCAGTAAATGTTGGTTTAGATTTGAGAGAATGGGTCTGTGCAGTGGGTGTGCACTGTATAAAAAAAATCCTGCTTCATGCATTGCCTGATGGGAACAACTAACCTCTCACCTTGTGTTTGGTTTAAAACATTGACTTTGAAGCATGTTCTTGAGTGTTTTTTTGTTTAAGTTGGGATTTGTTGAATTTTGCATAAAATTGGCCAGATTGTTGACTTCTGTGCACTTTATAGGATAATTCTTACAGATGAACGGCCAGTTTGTTGCCCTTAATTGATAGAATGGAATGTATTCTAGTAACATAGTAAGCTATCAGTGGAACTGGCCTAAAATAAGCCTCAAAGTGGGCAAAAGTGCTGATGTGTAACTTACACCCAGACTGCCAACTTCATGTCTACATAATTCCATAAGTTTTCTATCAGTTTGCATTTTTGGTGTAATAACCTTCAGATAAAGATTATCTGCAGTTAAGATAATTTTTTAAACTGCAATACTGATGGGACTTTTAATTTTAGGGGGTCACAACAGCAAAAGGTTAATTTGAGTTAGAATTAATACTGTGCTGAGCTTTATTTCAGATATAATGCATTAAGACTTTAATTGAAAATATTAAAAATTTGTATTCCTAGCTTATTACAAAGCCAATACGTATATATAACACAGCATGTAGAAATGGTTAGAAAAAATATTCAGATCTACCCTATAGATATCTTGCAAACTAAATATAGTTGTGGTATAATTACTCTAGGTGATCCAGTGATTTAAAAAACTAACCATCTTTGATGCACCTAATATAATGAAAATTCTGCAGACTGAAGCCATCCACACTGAGGACAAACACTTACATGTAACTGAAAATAAGAGATATAGGCTACTTACATATTTGCAAGACTATTAACCCTTTGACTGTCGCAACCCCCAATCCTGAGGTGTCTCCTGGTGTCGCAAAATTTAAAATAAAAAAAAATAATTTTTTCTTATGAAATTATAGAGAATCTTTTCCCGATTATAATGACACCAAAAAAACGAAATTTGATGGAAAACTGACGGAATTATGCTCTCGCGAAGTTAGCGACCTCGGCACTGTTTACAAATCGGCGATTTCGCCCAATTTGAGCCCTATTTTCGGCTAATTCCATTGTTCCAGTCGCCCAAACTCATTGCTATTTCTTTAGAACTCCATTTTTTCTATCGATTGAGTACAAGAAACTGCCCATTTACCGATTTCAACTACCTAATAATGTGGTCAGAAATTTGCAATTTGGCCAATTTCACAAAAGCTAAAAAATATGACAATTTCAAAATAAGGTCCAGAATGAACAATGCAGACATTCCTGGCTCTAAAATAACATTTTCTTTGCTCATCAGTCATGTCTCCAGGCCCCTCTGATATTACTCTTGCTTTCTATTTTGAATTTTTATTCAAACAAAAAATAGAAGACTTACTATTATGCAGACTACTGCAATACTGTAATAAATGTATAAATAACATCAACCCTTTCATGACTGCATATTAGAATGGCTAGTTGGACATTTATTGGACAATAGCATCATTTGTTTACTTTTGAACATTGGCAAAAATCAAACATTTCCCCTACTTTGAACTCCATTTCTAGGTTCTTTTTATAGTAAAATCAATCAAAATCACCTCTATTTCTATAATATGTTTTCCATTCTATCAAATGAGACCAAGAAAATGAGAATACAATCATAAATACTATACGAAAATAGACCACAAAGTCGGCATTTTAATTAAAAAAAACGGTCGGAGTTTTTTTTTTCTCATTATGCACAGTGTGCTCCAGGATTTTTTTATATGGTGCACACAGACCCATTCTCTCACATGTGGGCCTACCAGCTTTCTCCTGCTTGATTTGAAGCCGCTAGAATTTATGAGTCTATATACGTCAAACACGGTACCTCGTAAGACATATATATACGGCCGCGACAGTCAAAGGGTTAAGCAGTTTTCCAGCATTATTTAATTCATATGAATAAATAAATATACACATATCCATAATGCTTGCCCACTACTGCTGCTGCTACTGCCGCTGCCGCTGCTGCTGCAACTACTACTTCACCACTACTATTACTACTACTAAAAATAATGATTATTATTTTCTTTTTATTAGACTAAGCAAGTAGAAGACAGGGAGTCACAGTTTGCTTTCCAGTCTCTACCATCATGGGTGCAAGTGGAGGATTATTGCCAGCGGTTACGGCTAGTGGTTGCTAACCACAGTCTACCCAAGTTCACTAAACTGGGCCCCCTCATAGCTCCACATACACCTAACCTTGATCCTGCCACAACTTTCCCGCTCAAGGTTTGCATTTAGAATATTGTGTAAAAATAGTATAGTCAAAATGTTGATCATGTAGAATGAGTGTGGCAAATTTGGTTGGTAAAGATGGTTAATTAACACTAAACAGTTCATGGGGGCAGGGATGGCAGCTCTGTTGTGAGAAACTTTTGGAAGTTCACAAAATATTTTTTTGTTGTAGGATTATACATCATACAGTGCGGTATTTGCACTTTCCACCTTCAGAACTCAAGTCCACTTGTTATTGCTAAAAGGAATTAACCTAATATAATAGTTGCTGTTCTCTAGTTGGAAATTATTTTAGTTTGAGAGCTTGGACATCAGTCTAAATACCCAGCTGTGAGAAGCCTGGACGGGTAGAGAAATTGAAACGAGTAAGTGTTGAGGTTCTCCATGGGGAAGTGGAAAAGAATTCTTCCTCTGTAAGCCATGCATGTCATAAGAGGCAACTAAAATGCAGGAAGCAAGGGGCTAGTAACCCCTTCTTCTTTATATATTACTAAAGTTATGAAGAGAAACTTGTTTTTCTTTTTGGGCCACCCTGCCTCAGTGGGATATGGTCACTTTGTTGAAAGAAGTATTCTTGAGGTTGAACCTGTAAATGAAAGGGTTTTATTTTTGTTGGATTAGTTCTATCAAAATTTCAATAAGGATGAAATGATGCAAAAAATGATGAGATAATATATACCTGTCTAGTAATAAATGAGAGTTGAAGCAAAGATGGAATAAGAATGAAGGTTCCAGAAGCTCCCTGCTTGCGTACCACTTCAAATCTACAGTGATACCTCTCATATCCGAACTATATGGGCTGAGACTGATTCGGAAACATGCAGTTTCTGGGTACATGAGGGGGAAAAAATGCACATCTGTACTGTCATATCACCATCTGTACCCTGTCATATCGCCATCAGCGTTGTAGGTTTAAAAAATGAGTCTAACGTCGTCTGGCGGTGGGGCCAGGCAGTCTGGGCTCGAATAACAGCCTCCTGGATTTCATGGACCACAGGACCATAGTTTTTCAAATGGGCTTTGGAAAGTGGATGCTCCAAATACACTCCAAAAGTGTTTTGACTCCAGCCCTTGCTGCTGAAGTTTTTGGTCTTAGAGGCATTGGGTCATTGTCATCGTTGTCACTTTTGGAATGTTCCGGGTGCAAGATTGATTCTGCAGTCTCTGCGTCCATCAGAGATTGCACACCAGGGTCGTCTTTGTCACACACTAGCCAGTCCTGCACGTCGGCGCCATGAACCATCATACCACTACCACGTTGTAGGTACCACTTCATCATGCACTGATCGAGTTCCAAGCTCTGTGGCTTCTCCATCACTTTTCTTTCAGCACTTTTTCCAGTTTTTGAGGTGGCTGAGAACTTACTTGTGTAGGTCATAATCTTATCATGAGCCTTCTTGATATCACAGAGGGTCGACTTTGCCAAATTATACTCAGCCATAAGTCACGTGTTGGACCAACCTGAATCCATGTGCAACAATATTTCCCTCTTTTTTTTCTAGAGTACGCACATAACTGGCTCTCTTTGGTGCCATACACAAGATAGCTAGGACAAAACACAGCAGTAATAATGCTAAAAGAAGGAGTGGCACCCCACAAAGGCCACAAACTCGCTTCTGGACTGCACCGCCATTATCCATTCTGCGCACCTTTTCGGTTAGGAAACAGTAGCGGGACTGAGAACAGTGGGTGGCAGGGGTAGTGAAGAGTGCGGCTCCTAGTGGCCAACTTGTACACTAAAGTGCGTGCCAAGTTTGATTCAGCCTTCTGCCATATCTGAACGGCTGTTTGAATGTTTCGGTAATAATTTTAGAATTTTGCCCTTTCTCAGGGCCTGTTCGGATATTGGCAAGGTTCGGATAATGGCAGGCTGGATGTGCGAAGTATCACTGTACTGTTGAAAAATACCTCTTTACATTAATGTGATCCTGACAACAGTTTATTATGCCTGAAGCCCTGTCTTTCATCCAACATTATCGATGTTCTTGTTCCATCTTTTCGTCAACTCTCATTTATTATTAGATAGGCATATACTATATCATTTTTTTTTTTATCAGTTCATCCCTATTGTAATTTTTATTAGAACTGTGTACTGAATTACTGAGTACCTTCAATATACAGCCTCTCCTTATTTAACAACGGAGTTCCATTCCTAAGACCACGTTGTTAACCCTTAAACTCTCCAAACGTAGATCTGCGTCCATGTGCGGGGTGCTCTGAACGTAGATCTACATTTTTTATACGTGCTTTCAAATGGGGAAAATCAAAGTCGGAGCACTATGCACGTGAACGTAGATCTACATTTGTACAGTTTAAGGGTTAAACGAATTCATCATTAAATGAGGAGCAAGCTATAATGGTAGTGAATTTGTGTCAACCATCTTTGATATTGTTTTAATGTTACCTTTGCACCATTTATAACATTTCTAGTACAGTGGACCCCCGGTTAACGATATTTTTTCACTCCAGAAGTATGTTCAGGTGCCAGTACTGACCGAATTTGTTCCCATAAGAAATATTGGTGGATGAATTTGGTAGGGTGTGCAAAAGAAGAAAATTAAAGGTGAATACAGGAAAGAGTAAGGTTATGAGGATAACAAAAAGATTAGGTGATGAAAGATTGAATATCAGATTGGAGGGAGAGAGTATGGAGGAGGTGAACGTATTCAGATATTTGGGAGTGGACGTGTCAGCGGATGGGTCTATGAAAGATGAGGTGAATCATAGAATTGATGAGGGAAAAAGAGTGAGTGGTGCACTTAGGAGTCTGTGGAGACAAAGAACTTTGTCCTTGGAGGCAAAGAGGGGAATGTATGAGAGTATAGTTTTACCAACGCTCTTATATGGGTGTGAAGCGTGGGTGATGAATGTTGCAGCGAGGAGAAGGCTGGAGGCAGTGGAGATGTCATGTCTGAGGGCAATGTGTGGTGTGAATATAATGCAGAGAATTCGTAGTTTGGAAGTTAGGAGGAGGTGCGGGATTACCAAAACTGTTGTCCAGAGGGCTGAGGAAGGGTTGTTGAGGTGGTTCGGACATGTAGAGAGAATGGAGCGAAACAGAATGACTTCAAGAGTGTATCAATCTGTAGTGGAAGGAAGGCGGGGTAGGGGTCGGCCTAGGAAGGGTTGGAGGGAGGGGGTAAAGGAGGTTTTGTGTGCGAGGGGCTTGGACTTCCAGCAGGCATGCGTGAGCGTGTTTGATAGGAGTGAATGGAGACAAATGGTTTTTAATACTTGACGTGCTGTTGGAGTGTGAGCAAAGTAACATTTATGAAGGGATTCAGGGAAACCGGCAAGCCGGACTTGAGTCCTGGAGATGGGAAGTACAGTGCCTGCACTCTGAAGGAGGGGTGTTAATGTTGCAGTTTAAAAACTGTAGTGTAAAGCACCCTTCTGGCAAGACAGTGATGGAGTGAATGATGGTGAAAGTTTTTCTTTTTCGGGCCACCCTGCCTTGGTGGGAATCGGCCGGTGTGATAATAAAAAAAAAAAAAAAATAAGAAATATTGTGAAGTAGATTAGTCCATTTCAGACCCCCAAACATACACGTACAAACGCACTTACATAAATACACTTACATAATTGGTCGCATTCGGAGGTAATCGTTATGCGGGGGTCCACTGTATATTTTTCTAGGTTTATACAGTAGTATACTGTACAGTAGTATACTGTACAGTAGGGCCCTGCTTTATGGTGTTTCGCCTTATGGCATTCCACTAATACAGTGATTTGAAATTATGACCAAAATTTGCTATACGGCAAGCGGTCTTTCAAATACGGCTCTCCCCACCCGGTTTGTTTACATTCTCCATGAGCACATCTCTCTATTATGTCTGGAAATTTTCCAAACTTTTAAGTGTTTTAAAATTATTGCATATTTTATATGTACTCTAATAATTATACTTATGTGTACCTGTACCTAAATATACTTACACACTGTGATGGCATGCAGGTACACATTAAAATCATTAAGAGTCTCTCTACTCTTGAAGACTCCATATTAATAATAATATCTTGGGCACATCTAGGTTTTTCTCCTTTTTCTAAATAGCTCTTGTTCTTTTTATTTCTTCTATTGTCCATGGGGAAGTGGAAAAGAATCTTTCCTCCGTAAGCCATGCGTGTCGTATGAGGCGACTAAAATGCCGGGAGCAATGGGCTAGTAACCCCTTCTCCTGTATACAATTACTAAAAAAGAGAAGAAGAAAAACTTTATAAAACTGGGTTGCTTAAATGTGCGTGGATGTAGTGCGGATGACAAGAAACAGATGATTGCTGATGTTATGAATGAAAAGAAGTTGGATGTCCTGGCCCTAAGCGAAACAAAGCTGAAGGGGGTAGGAGAGTTTCAGTGGGGGGAAATAAATGGGATTAAATCTGGAGTATCTGAGAGAGTTAGAGCAAAGGAAGGGGTAGCAGTAATGTTAAATGATCAGTTATGGAAGGAGAAAAGAGAATATGAATGTGTAAATTCAAGAATTATGTGGATTAAAGTAAAGGTTGGATGCGAGAAGTGGGTCATAATAAGCGTGTATGCACCTGGAGAAGAGAGGAATGCAGAGGAGAGAGAGAGATTTTGGGAGATGTTAAGTGAATGTATAGGAGCCTTTGAACCAAGTGAGAGAGTAATTGTGGTAGGGGACTTGAATGCTAAAGTAGGAGAAACTTTTAGAGAGGGTGTGGTAGGTAAGTTTGGGGTGCCAGGTGTAAATGATAATGGGAGCTCTTTGATTGAACTTTGTATAGAAAGGGGTTTAGTTATAGGTAATACATATTTTAAGAAAAAGAGGATAAATAAGTATACACGATATGATGTAGGGCGAAATGACAGTAGTTTGTTGGATTATGTATTGGTAGATAAAAGACTGTTGAGTAGACTTCAGGATGTACATGTTTATAGAGGGGCCACAGATATATCAGATCACTTTCTAGTTGTAGCTACACTGAGAGTAAAAGGTAGATGGGATACAAGGAGAATAGAAGCATCAGGGAAGAGAGAGGTAAAGGTTTATAAACTAAAAGAGGAGGCAGTTAGGGTAAGATATAAACAGCTATTGGAGGATAGATGGGCTAATGAGAGCATAGGCAATGGGGTCGAAGAGGTATGGGGTAGGTTTAAAAATGTAGTGTTAGAGTGTTCAGCAGAAGTTTGTGGTTACAGGAAAGTGGGTGCAGGAGGGAAGAGGAGCGATTGGTGGAATGATGATGTAAAGAGAGTAGTAAGGGAGAAAAAGTTAGCATATGAGAAGTTTTTACAAAGTAGAAGTGATGCAAGGAGGGAAGAGTATATGGAGAAAAAGAGAGAAGTTAAGAGAGTGGTGAAGCAATGTAAAAAGAGAGCAAATGAGAGAGTGGGTGAGATGTTATCAACAAATTTTGTTGAAAATAAGAAAAAGTTTTGGAGTGAGATTAACAAGTTAAGAAAGCCTAGAGAACAAATGGATTTGTCAGTTAAAAATAGGAGAGGAGAGTTATTAAATGGAGAGTTAGAGGTATTGGGAAGATGGAAGGAATATTTTGAGGAATTGTTAAATGTTGATGAAGATAGGGAAGCTGTGATTTCGTGTATAGGGCAAGGAGGAATAACATCTTGTAGGAGTGAGGAAGAGCCAGTTGTGAGTGTGGGGGAAGTTCGTGAGGCAGTAGGTAAAATGAAAGGGGGTAAGGCAGCCGGGATTGATGGGATAAAGATAGAAATGTTAAAAGCAGGTGGGGATATAGTTTTGGAGTGGTTGGTGCAATTATTTAATAAATGTATGGAAGAGGGTAAGGTACCTAGGGATTGGCAGAGAGCATGCATAGTTCCTTTGTATAAAGGCAAAGGGGATAAAAGAGAGTGCAAAAATTATAGGGGGATAAGTCTGTTGAGTGTACCTGGTAAAGTGTATGGTAGAGTTATAATTGAAAGAATTAAGAGTAAGGCGGAGAATAGGATAGCAGATGAACAAGGAGGCTTTAGGAAAGGTAGGGGGTGTGTGGACCAGGTGTTTACAGTGAAACATATAAGTGAACAGTATTTAGATAAGGCTAAAGAGGTCTTTGTGGCATTTATGGATTTGGAAAAGGCGTATGACAGGGTGGATAGGGGGGCAATGTGGCAGATGTTGCAAGTGTATGGTGTAGGAGGTAGGTTACTGAAAGCAGTGAAGAGTTTTTACGAGGATAGTGAGGCTCAAGTTAGAGTATGTAGGAAAGAGGGAAATTTTTTCCCAGTAAAAGTAGGCCTTAGACAAGGATGTGTGATGTCACCGTGGTTGTTTAATATATTTATAGATGGGGTTGTAAGAGAAGTAAATGCGAGGGTCTTGGCAAGAGGCGTGGAGTTAAAAGATAAAGAATCACACACAAAGTGGGAGTTGTCACAGCTGCTCTTTGCTGATGACACTGTGCTCTTGGGAGATTCTGAAGAGAAGTTGCAGAGATTGGTGGATGAATTTGGTAGGGTGTGCAAAAGAAGAAAATTAAAGGTGAATACAGGAAAGAGTAAGGTTATGAGGATAACAAAAAGATTAGGTGATGAAAGATTGAATATCAGATTGGAGGGAGAGAGTATGGAGGAGGTGAACGTATTCAGATATTTGGGAGTGGACGTGTCAGCGGATGGGTCTATGAAAGATGAGGTGAATCATAGAATTGATGAGGGAAAAAGAGTGAGTGGTGCACTTAGGAGTCTGTGGAGACAAAGAACTTTGTCCTTGGAGGCAAAGAGGGGAATGTATGAGAGTATAGTTTTACCAACGCTCTTATATGGGTGTGAAGCGTGGGTGATGAATGTTGCAGCGAGGAGAAGGCTGGAGGCAGTGGAGATGTCATGTCTGAGGGCAATGTGTGGTGTGAATATAATGCAGAGAATTCGTAGTTTGGAAGTTAGGAGGAGGTGCGGGATTACCAAAACTGTTGTCCAGAGGGCTGAGGAAGGGTTGTTGAGGTGGTTCGGACATGTAGAGAGAATGGAGCGAAACAGAATGACTTCAAGAGTGTATCAGTCTGTAGTGGAAGGAAGGCGGGGTAGGGGTCGGCCTAGGAAGGGTTGGAGGGAGGGGGTAAAGGAGGTTTTGTGTGCGAGGGGCTTGGACTTCCAGCAGGCATGCGTGAGCGTGTTTGATAGGAGTGAATGGAGACAAATGGTTTTTAATACTTGACGTGCTGTTGGAGTGTGAGCAAAGTAACATTTATGAAGGGATTCAGGGAAACCGGCAGGCCGGACTTGAGTCCTGGAGATGGGAAGTACAGTGCCTGCACTCTGAAGGATGGGTGTTAATGTTGCAGTTTAAAAACTGTAGTGTAAAGCACCCTTCTGGCAAGACAGTGATGGAGTGAATGATGGTGAAAGTTTTTCTTTTTCGGGCCACCCTGCCTTGGTGGGAATCGGCCGGTGTGATAATAAAAAAATCTTGGGCACATTAACCCTTTGACTGTTTCAGGTCCCTTTCTGAAACTGTCATTCTATGTCGCTCAATTTTTGAAAAAAAAAATTATTTTTTCCTATGAAATGATAGAGAATCTTTTCCCGATGGTAATGACACCAAAAGTTCGAAATTTGGTCGAAAACTCATGGAATTATGCTCCTGCGAAGTTAGCGGTCTCGGCGACATATGCGTATCGGCGATTTCGCCGACTTTGAGCCCTATTTTCAGCCAATTCTATTGTTCCAGTTGACCAAACTCATAGCTATTTCTTTAGAACTCCATTTTATCTATCAGCTGAGTACAAGAAACCTCCCATTTACTAATTTGGACTACCCAATATGGTGGTCAGAAATTGGCAATATGGCCAATTTCACGCAAACTAAAAAAGATGCCAATTTCAAAATAGGGTCCAGAATAAACAAGGTAGACATTCCTGGCACTAAAATAACATATGCTCTGTTCATTAGTCACATCTCTAGGTCCCTCTTATATTATTATTGCTTTCTATTTTGATTTTTTATTCATACAAAAAAATACAAAATTTACTGTTATGCAGACTACTGCATTATTGTAAAAATGGTATAAATAATATCAGTGCACTAGTGAAAGAATATTAGACTCCCCAGTTGACGTGTATTGGACGTGTGGTGTGATTTATTTACTCCTGAACATTGGTAAAAATCGAACATTTCCGCTATTTTGAGCTTAGTTTCAAGGTCGTTTTCATCGTCAAAGTAA
Source organism: Cherax quadricarinatus (assembly GCF_038502225.1). Lineage (NCBI taxonomy): Eukaryota > Metazoa > Arthropoda > Malacostraca > Decapoda > Parastacidae > Cherax > Cherax quadricarinatus. Next base: position 41,246,156 of record NC_091293.1, read on the forward strand.
TGAAAATCATCTCTATTTCTGTAATATGTTTTCCATTTTATCACCTAAGACCATGAAAACGCGAATACAATGATAAATACTATACGAAAATACACCTCAAAGTCGGCGTTTTATTCCAAAAAAAACGATCAGTTTTTTTTTCTCATTACGCAATGTGTGCTGCAGGATTTTTTTTATGTGGTGCACACTGACCACACAGACCCATTCTCTCACATGTGGGCCTACCAGCTTTCTCCCGCTTGATTTGAAGCCGCTAGAATTATTGAGTATGTATACGTCAGAAACATTGGCTCGTAAGACGTATTTATACGTGGAAAACAGTCAAAGGGTTAAATGTCGTATATTACATTAACCCGTAAACGGTCCAGACATATATATACGTTCACTACCTCAGTGCCCGAATATTTTGAAAAATAATTTTTTTTTTTAATGAAAATAAAGAGCACATTTTTCTTAGTGTTATAGGATAAAAAAGAAAATTAGGGTCAGTACTTACAGAGATATGAAGCTGAGAAGTTGGCACTGGATGCTCACATGACAGCAACATGGAGTCCTGCTGCTTGCAGAAGTGTTGCCAATATACCTTTTTTTCTATTTTCATATTATTTAATATAATTTTTATGTTCTGATAATTACAATTTATAGTACAGTGGACCCCCGCATAACGATGGCATCACATAGCGATTTTTCCGCATACCGCTTACTTTTATCGCAAAATTTTTGCCGCGCATACCGATTAAAAACCCGCTCACCGATTTTCGTCCGAGACGCGTCCAATGTGCCCTCACATGTGCCGCCCGTCCCATTGTTTACCAGCCAGCCTCCGCGGTAACATCCAAGCATACACTCGGAATATTTCGTATTATTACAGTGTTTTCGGTGCTGTTTCTGGAAAATAAGTGACCATGGGCCCCAAGAAAGCTTCTAGTGCCAACCCTGTGGTAAAAAGGGTGAGAATTAGTATGGAAATTAAGAAAGATTTTGAAGGGTTTGGGGCTAACCCTGAGAAGCCTATGCCAGTTGTGGAATCCATTGTGCCTACTTCAAAGATTAAGGAAATGTGTGCACAGTGGGTTGAACTGCAAACCTTTATAGATGAAAATCACCCTGACACAGCTGTTGCAAGCCGTGCTGGTGACTATTTCAATGACAATGTTGTGGCCCATTTTAGACAAATCGTAAAGGAACGGGAGGTACAGAGCTCTATGGACAGATTTGTTGTGCGACAGAGGTCCAGTGACTCTCAAGCTGGTCCTAGTGGCATTAAAAGAAGAAGGGAAGTAACCCCGGAAAAGGACTTGCTACCTCAAGTCGTAATGGAAGGGGATTCCCCTTCTAAACAGTAAGAAGATAATGCTCTCCCCTCCTCCCATCCCATCAATCATCACCAGATCTTCAATAAAAGTAAGTGTCATGTAATTGTGCATGCCTTTTTCAGTTTGTGTGTATTAAAATTAACATTTCATGTGGTAAAAAAAAATTTTTTTCATACTTTTGGGCGTCTTGCACGGATTAATTTTATTTCCATTATTTCTTATGGGGAAAATTCATTCGCATAACGATTATTTCGCATAACAATTATCCCTCTTGCACGGATTAAAATCGTTAACCGGGGGTCCACTGTAGTAGTTCTTGTCATTTTATAACCAATCTTTGTTCTGACACTAGTATTAGGTACTGAAATTGTACTCACATTGTCACAAACACATTGACAGGTGGACATTTACACCTGCCTTGGTCATTTACTATTGTCTTGGAATATATACAAAGTATTTATAGGTCCCAGCAATGTTTTGGGTATGTGGCAGTATTTAATAATAATGAGGAAGAGGAGGAGAAGGAGGAGGAGAAGGAGGAGGAGAAGAAGGAGGAGAAGGAGGAGGAGAAGGAGGAGAAGGAGGAGGAGGAGAAGGAGGAGGAGAAGGAGGAGGAGAAGGAGGAGGAGAAGGAGGAGGAGAAAGAGAAGAAGGAGAAGGAGTAGAAGGAGAAGGAGAAGGAGAAGGAGAAGAAGGAGAAAGAGGAGAAGAAGAATACATAATAATAATAATAGGGCAATGTGTGGTGTGAATATAATGCAGAGAATTTGTAGTTTGGAAGTTAGGAGGAGGTGCGGGATTACCAAAACTGTTGTCCAGAGGGCTGAGGAAGGGTTGTTGAGGTGGTTCGGACATGTAGAGAGAATGGAGCGAAACAGAATGACTTCAAGAGTGTATCAGTCTGTAGTGGAAGGAAGGCGGGGTAGGGGTTTACCTAGGAAAGGTTGGAGGGAGGGGGTAAAGGAGGTTTTGTGTGCGAGGGGCTTGGACTTCCAGCGGACATGCGTGAGCGTGTTTGATAGGAGTGAATGGAGACAAATGGTTTTTAATACTTGACGTGCTGCCAGCCAGCCAGCCAGCCAGCCAGCCAGCCAGCCAGCCAGCCAGCCAGCCAGCCAGCCAGCCAGCCAGCCAGCCAGCCAGCCAGCCAGCCAGCCAGCCAGCCAGCCAGCCAGCCAGCCAGCCAGCCAGCCACCCAGCCAGCCACCCAGCCAGCCACCCAGCCAGCCACCCAGCCAGCCACCCAGCCAGCCACCCAGCCAGCCACCCAGCCAGCCACCCAGCCAGCCACCCAGCCAGCCACCCAGCCAGCCACCCAGCCAGCCACGCAGCCAGCCACCCAGCCAGCCACCCAGCCAGCCACCCAGCCAGCCACCCAGCCAGCCACCCAGCCAGCCAGCCAGCCAGCCAGCCAGCCAGCCAGCCAGCCAGCCAGCCAGCCAGCCAGCCAGCCAGCCAGCCAGCCACCAGCCAGCCAGCCAGTCACCCAGCCACCCAGCCAGCCAGCCAGCCAGCCAGCCAGCCAGCCAGCCAGCCAGCCAGCCAGCCAGCCAGCCAGCCAGCCAGCCAGCCAGCCAGCCAGCCAGCCAGCCAGCCAGCCAGCCAGCCAGCCAGCCAGCCAGCCAGCCAGCCAGCCAGCCAGCCAGCCAGCCAGCCAGCCAGCCAGCCAGCCAGCCAGCCAGCCAGCCAGCCACTTACTTTATCAATACAAATTCTTGGACATAAGAAAAACGAAGAACTATATACAAAAGATGAGGTAATCAGTCCCTCGGCCTTGGAGGTGGTGTTTAGAGCACCGTGGTTGTATATAGTTCTTCGTTTTTCTTATTATGTCCAAGAATTTGTATTGATAAAGCCACTGGATGGCGAAACGTCTACAATAATGATAACCAGACGTTGCACAAGTGTCTTAACTTTCGTGTTGAGTGTTGCCATCTATGGTTAGGTTTATTTATTTTTATTTTATTTTATGTCATTATTTATTTTTGTTTTGATTAATTTTTAAAAATCAGTTTTACTCTCCAAACACTTGAACTTTTTATGTAGGGACCCCTTTGCACTTGCACCATGTGCGCAGTCTTGGATGAGCCCCTGAACCCCTTGGACCTCGGGGCCCCTAAATGCGCGGGGCCCTAGGCAAATGCCTAGTTTCCCTATGCGGTAATCCAGCCCTGCCCACCAAGGCAGGGTGGCCCAAAAAGAAAAACAAAAGTTTATCTTTTTAACTTTATTAACCCTTTCAGGGTCCAGAGGCCAAATTTCAAAGTGCGCACCAGTGTCCAAGAATTTTCAATAAATAATTGTTATTTTTTCTTTTGAAATGGTAGAGAATCTTTTTCTGAAGGTAATAAAACAAAAAGTACGAAATTTGATGGAAAATTGACGAAATTATGCTCTCGCAAATTTTGATGTGTCAGTGATATTTATGCATTGGCGATTTTGCCGACTTTGACTCCCATTTTAGGCCAATTACCTTATTCCAGTTGACCAAATTCTTAGTTATTTCATTAGTATTACTTCTATTCTATCGATTGAGCACAAGAAATCGCCAACTCAACTGTTTCAACTACAAAATAAAGTGATTGGAAATTAGTAATTTGGCCAATTTATCACTAAGTTCAAAGTATTCTTATTTTAAAATAGGGTCCAGAATGAACAATGCAGGCATTCCTGGTACTAAACTAACATTTTCTCTGTTCATTAGTTACGTTTTCTGGCTTTACAAATGAATTCCATTTTGATTTTTAATTCACATAATGATTTTTTTTTTCGAACCAAAAAATAGAAGATTTACTGTCATGCAATATTGTAACAATTGTATAAATAATAGCACATTTGTGAACATATATTAGACCCACTAGCTGGCGTGTATTAGACATGTGAGGTCATTTGTTTATTCTTAAACATCGGCAAAAATTTAACATTTTCGCTACTTTGAGCTCAGTTTCAAGCCATTTTCCGTACTAAAACCAATCAAAATCATCTCTAATTCTGTAATATATCTACCATTCTATCAAATGAGACCAAGAAATTGCAAATACAACTAAAAAAAACATACGTAAAATCACTGCAAAGTTGCTGTTTTAATCGAAAATTACGGTCTCAGTTTTTTTCTCTCATGCACTGTGCGCTGCAGGATTTGTTTTATGTGGTGCACACATACCGCATAGATCTATTCTCTCATATCTAAGCCCTAATTTACCACTCACAGCTTATCAGAGTGGGCTGAGCTCATGGTGTAGATCTACGATTTGGACCCTCAACGCAAAGCCGTAGATCTATGGCACTGACCCTCAAAGGGTTAATGTATACAGGAGAAGGGGTTACTAGCCCTTTCTCCCGGCATTTCAGTTGCCTATAGCGACATGCATGGCTTAGGGAGGAAAAATTCTGTTTTGCTTTCCCATGGAGAGCTACCAACACTTATTTTCACATAATAAAAATCTTACTTAAGTTTTGAGAACCTCATATATCACATATGAAGAATATTTATCACACGGAATTACAAACGGAAATGGGATTTGCGTAATAGTGAATTTTGCACAAAGTACCTTGCTTAAAGCTTGACAAACCTATACTGTAGCTTACATTGTACAGTGGACCCCCAGTATTCGATATTAATCCGTTCCTGAGAGCTCATCGAATACCGAAAATATCGAAAAGCGAATAAATTTTCCTCATAAGAAATAATGGAAATCAAATTAATCCGTGCAAGACACCCAAAAGTATGAAAAAAAAAATTTTACTACATGAAATATTAAGTTTAATGCAGTAGAATAATTACAATAACAACAATAACAATAGAATAATTGACACTTACCTTTAATGAAAATCTGGTGATGATTGATGGGATGGGAGGAGGGGAGAGGTGCTAGTGTTTAGAAGGGGAATCCCCTTCCATTAGGACTTGAGGTAGCAAGTCCTTTTCCGGGGTTACTTCCCTTCTTCTTTTAATGTCACTAGGACCAGCTTGAGAGTCACTGGACTTCTGTCACACAACATATCTGTCCACAGTGGCCTGTGCCTCCCGTTCCTTTATGACATTCCTAAAGTTTTTCACAACATTGTCAGTGTAATAGTCACCAGCATGGCTTGCAATAGCTGTATTAGGGTGATTGTCATCAAAAAAGGTTTGCACTTTAAGCCACATTGCACACATTTCCTTAATCTGTGAAGTAGGCTACTTCTTCAATTTCTCTATCCCCTCCTCCGAAGCAGTTTCCGCAGGTGTGGCCTCTTGCTGTTGAAGATGATCTAGCAGCTCATCAGTGGTTAGTTCTTCATTATCCTCCTCCACCAACTCTTCCACATCCTCCCCACTAACCTCCAACCCTAAGGACTTCCCCAATGCCACAATGGATTCTTCAACTGGCATAGGCTTCTCAGGGTTAGCCTCAAATCCTTCAAAATCCCTTTTGTCTACACATTCTGGCCACAGTTTTTTCCAAGCAGAGTTCAAGGTCCTCTTAGTCACTCCCTCCCAAGCCATACCTATAAGGTTTATGCAATTGAGGATATTAAAGTGATCCTTCCAAAACTCTTTTAGAGTCAGTTGAGTTTCTGTGGTGACTACAAAGCACCTTTCAAACATAGCTTTTGTGTACAGTTTCTTGAAGTTTGCAATGACCTGCTGGTCCATGGGCTGCAGGAGAGGAGTGGTATTAGGAGGCAAAAACTTGACCTTAATGAAGCTCATGTCCCCAGAAAGTCACTCTGCCACGTCTGTAGGATGACCAGGGGCATTGTCTAATACCAGGAGGCACTTAAGGTCTAATTTCTTTTCAATTAGGTAATTTTTCACAGTGGGGGCAAATGCATGGTGTAACCAGTCATAGAAAAAGTCCCTAGTGACCCATGCCTTACTGTTTGCCCTCCACAGCACACACAAATTAGCCTTGAGGACATTGTTTTTCCTGAACACTCTGGGAGTTTCAGAGTGATACACCAATAAAGGCTTCACTTTGCAATCACCACTAGCATTGGCACACATCAACAGAGTAAGCCTGTCTTTCATAGGCTTATGTCCTGGGAGTGTCTTTTCCTCCTGAGTAATGTAGGTCCTGCTTGACCTTTTCATCCAAAATAGGCCTATTTCGTTGCAATTAAACACTTGTTCAGGTTTCAAGTCTTCACTGTCTATGTACTCCTTGAATTCCTTCACATATTTTTCAGCTGCTTTTTGGTCTGAACTGGCAGCCTCACCATGCCTAATCACGCTATGTATGCCACTACGATTCTTAAATCTTTCAAACCAACCTTTGCTGGCCTTAAATTCAATCACATCACCACTAGTTGCAGGCAATTTCTTTACCAAATCGTCATGCAACTGCCTAGCCTTTTCACAAATGATCACTTGAGAGATGCTATCTCCTGCTTTCTGTTTTTCATTTATCCACACCAATAACAGTCTCTCAACATTTTCTAACACTTGCGGTCGCTGTTTTGTGATCACAGTTGCACCTTTTGCAAGAACAGCTTCCTTGATTGCCGTTTTCCTGGTCACTATAGTAGAGATGGTTGATTGGGGTTTATTAATACAACCTGACCAGCTCCGACACACACACTCCACTTTCGTACTTTGCAATTATCTCTTTCTTCATTTCAATAGTCATTAGCACCTTTTTTCTTGAAGGGTTGGCAGTAGAAGCTTTCTTGGGGCCCATGGTGACTTATTTTGCAGAAACAAGCACCAAAAACAGTGATAATGTGGAATGTACTGAATGTATCCTTAGATGCGCGCACACTGGCTGGCTTGTAAACACTGTCACACATGGGGCAGTTCAGGCCACACGTGGACACGTCTCGTACGAATCGTATCGAATACCGGGTTTTCGATCGGATACCGAGGCAAAATTTTTGCGATATAATGCATCGAATACTGGATTTATCGAATACCGATGCCATCGAATACCAGGGGTCCACTGTAATTAATATCTATTAGCAGGCACTGTCAGTGTTATGGGATAGCTGAATTCAGATGTCAGGTTTTTATAATGCAGTAGAAAAACATATTTTCTACAGCCTCTGCATAATCAGATATTTGTTATATGTACAATACCATATTTTAATTCCAGATATGTCATATGGGAGGTGGCCACACCTATTTGGATTTATCAAGAAAATGGCTATGCAATTGGCTCAGTCTCATTCCACCTGGGTCTCCTTCCAATAAAAATCTAATGGCTTGCCAGGTCAGTAGTTTGGTTATTTGTCAGGGTTAAAGCTACAACTGCACAATTTTAATCTTAAACTGTCCTAATGTAGATCTACGTTTTCTTGCCCAGTGCTCCGAATATTTTGATTTTTTTTTTTAAATGAAGAGCGCATTATTCTACGTGTTTTAGGATAAAAAAAAATTTAGGGTCAGTACTTACTGAGATATAAACCCGTGAAGTTGGCGCTGAATAAACAGGTGTCGGCAACATGGAGTACTGCTGTTTGCTGAAGTGTTGCTAATATACCTTTTTTCTCGTTTTTATTTTAATTTATATAATTTTTATGCTCTAGGTAGTAGGTTGGTAGACAGCAGCCGTCCAGGGAGGTACTACCGTCCTGCCAAGTGAGTGTAAAACGAAAGCCTGTAACTGTTGTACATGATGGTAGGATTGCTGGTGTCTTTTTTCTGTCTCATAAACATTCAAGATTTCAGGTACATCTTGCTACCTCTACTTACACTTAGGTCACACTACACATACATGTACAAGTATATATATACATACCTCTCTGGGTTTTCTTCTATTTTCTTTCTAGTTCTTGTTCTTGTTTATTTCCTCTTATCTCCATGAGGAAGTGAAACAGAATTCTTCATCCATAAGCCATAAGCGACTAAAATGCCAGGAGCAAGGGGCTAGTAACCCCTTCTCTTGAATATATTACTAAATTTAAAAGAAGAAACTTTCCTTTTTCCTTTTGGGCAACCCTGCCTCGGTGGGATATGGCTGGTACATTGAAAGAAGAAAGAAAATTTTTATGTTCTGATCATTACAATTTATAATAGTTCTTGTGATTTCATAGCCAATCTTTGTTCTGACACTAATATTAGTTACTGAAATAGTACTCAAATAGTCACAATCACACAGACAGGTGAATATTTCCACCTGCCTTGGTCATTTACTATTGTCAAGAAATATATACAAAGTATTTATAGGTCTCGGCAATGTTTTAGACATGCTGGAGTATATATGAAACTCTTTGAAGCATGGTGTTATGATGAGTGTCACTAAACTGCTGACAGTGCAGGAATGGAGTGAGTGACACTTGATGATCATGCACTGCTGCAGGGAACCCTGGCTTTATTTGCTTTTACTATTTCACACAAACATGTATGTCTGTCTGTCTGTCTGTCTATCTGTCTGCCTAGCTCTGCTTATCTGTTTTTCTGTCTACCTGTATGCTTCTGTTTTTCTGTCTGCCTGTGTGTCGGTCTTTCTGTCTGCCTGTGTGTGTCTGTCTTTCTGTCTGCCTGTGTGTGTCTGTCTTTCAAGTCAGTAAGTTATTCTGTCAAGTCATTAAGCTATTCATTCAAGTCAGTAAGTCATTCAGTAAGTCAATCATTCAGTAAGTCAGTCATTCAGTAAGTCAGTCAGTCACACAGACTTACATTTACCTCTTTTTATGTGCACAAAGTAACACTTCATTATGCCAGGTTATTTCTTGTCTAATATCTTTGTTTTCTTTGTTAATTCTAAGACTTAAATCCTTATACCTTTTCTTGCTACTTTCAGCAACAATGGTATGCCTGCTGGGTGTCATGATTGCTTAGCAGATACAAGACATAGTAATTAAAAGATCAGATCACAATTCACAAACAGAGCTAACTTGTAGCAGAGAAAGACTGAATGCGTATGAAGTACGAATGCTGGGATGGTGGGGTGATGTCGGGGGGTGGCAGGGAATGGCGGGAGGTCTCCCCTGCTGATCCACAACAAGGCGGCTGCTTGAGGAAAAGGGAATTTTTTTTTCCTTCCCGCAAACTGAACCGTGATAAATTAATTTTACGTGTTTACTCAAAATTGTGACGCAATTCTTCAGTTGTGCTATACCCGAATTGTGCCAAATAAGCTCGTGCTAAATGACGTGTTGTGTATCTTTATACGTATATGCTTCTAAACTGTTGTATTCTGAGCACCTCTGCAAAAACAGTGATAATGTGTGAGTGTGGTGAAAGTGTTGAATGATGATGAAAGTATTTTCTTTTTGGGGATTTTCTTTCTTTTTTGGGTCACCCTGCCTCGGTGGGAGACGGCCGACTTGTTGAAAAAAAAAAAATTATTATTATTATTATAATAATAATACAGTGGTCCCTCAATAATCGTCCGGCTCGATAGTTGTCCTTTTCGGAAATCATTGCGTTATTTCATCCAAACATTGGCTCGCAAATGGTCCATTGACTCGCTAATCGTCTTTCGTCCTGGACGCGTACTCACGCTCTGAGCCGCCTCGGCCTCCCTTCCCAGCCAGTGTGCCATTGTTTACCAGTGAGCAACGGTTCCCTCACTTGTTCATACGAAATATTTCATAATATTCCATTCATTTTAGTACAGTGGACCCCCGGTTTACGATATTATTTCATTCCAGAAGTATGTTCAGGTGCCAGTACTGACCGAATTTGTTCCCATAAGGAATATTGTGAATTAGATTAGTCCATTTCAGACCCCCAAACATACACATACAAACGCACTTACATAAATACACTTACATAATTGGTCGCATTGGGAGCTGATCGTAAACCGGGGGTCCACTGTACTTGCAAGTGCTAAATAAGCTACCATGGCTCCAAAGAAAGCTCCTAGTGCCAAGCCTTTGGCAAAGAAGGTGAGAAATACGATTGAATTTAAGAAAAACATCATTGAACAATATGAAAGTGGCGTACATGTGGGTGAACTGGCCAGGATGTATAACAAATCCTGTACAACCATATCTTCCATCGTGGCCAAGAAAAAGGAAATCAAGGAAGCTGTTGTTGCAAAGGGGGTAAATATGCTGACAAAAATGAGATCACCAGTACTCGAAGATGTTGAGAAGTTATTATTGATGTGGATAAACGAGAAATAATTAGCAGGAGATACTCTTATGACTTCGATTATTTGTGAAAAGGCTAGGCAGTTGCATGACGGTTTGGTAAAGAAATTGCCTGCAACTAGTGATGCGAGTGAATTAAGGCCAGCAAAGGCTGGTTTGAGAGATTTAAGAAGCGTACTGGCATACACAGTGTGATAAGGCTTGGTGAGGCTGCCAGTTTGGACCAAAAAGCGGCTGAAAAATATGTGCATGAATTCAAGGAGTACATAGACAGTGAAAGACTGAAACCTGAACAGGTGTTCAGTTGTGACGAAACAGGCCTCTTTTGGAAGAAAATTCCAAAGAGGACCTACATTACTCAGGAGGAAAAGGCACTGCCAGGACACAAGCCTGTGAAAGACAGGCTGACGCTCATGTTCTGTGCTAATGCTAGTGGGGTTTTCAAAGTGAAGCTGTTACTAGTGTACCATTCTGAAAATCCCAGAGTGTTCAAGAAAAACAATGTTATGAAGAGTAAATTGTGTGTGTTTTGGAGATCTAATAATAAGGCATGGGTCACGAGGGAAATTTTCATCGAGTGGTTGAGTGAAGTGTTTGGCCCTAGTGTGAAGAATTACCTCCTGGAAAAGAAATTGGATCTGAAGTGCCTCCTAGTAATGGACAATGCACCTACTCATCCTCCAAACTTGGATGACCTAATTCTGAAGGAGTTTGGGTTCACCACAGTAAAGTTCTTGCCCCCAAATGCCACTCCTCTCCTCCAGCCCATGGACCAGCAGGTCATTTCAAACTTTAAAAAACTCTACACCAAAGCAATGTTTGAAAGGTGCTTTAACCCTTAAACTGTCCAAACGTAGATCTACGTTTTTTCAACATTTGAAAGTATGTAAAAAAATGAAGATCTTTTCTTTTTTTTACATTTGAAAACGTGTAAAAAAACTTTTATCTACTTTTTTTTTTGTTATACATATTGGAAAATATGTAAAAAAACGTAGATCTACTTTTGGAGCACCACACATGTGAACTTAAATTTGTTTGGACAGTTTAAGGGTTAATGTGACCTCAGACACTCACTTGACCCTAAGAGATTTTTGGAAAGAACACTTCAGTATTCTCCATTGCATAAGCCTTATAGATAAGGCTTGGGAGAGAGTGACTACCAGGACTTTGAACTCTGCTTGGAGAAACTTGTGGCCAGATTGCGTCCACAAGAGGGATTTTGAAGGGTCTGATGAGCCTATGTCACTTGTGAACTCTATTGTGGCATTGGAGGGTTCCATATGGTTGGATGTGAGTTTAGAGGATGTGGAAGAGTTGGTGGAGGACCACAACGAAGAGCTAACCACTGAGGAGCTGCAAGAGCTTCAGCAGGAACAGCAACAGATCGCAGCTCAGAATCTTGCTACAGAGGAGGAGGAAGAGAGATGGAAGAAGGTGCCTTCTTCAGAAATTGAGGAGATTTTTGAAATGTGGAGAAACATCACCCTGAGAAGGATGTTACAAGCCATATCAGCAATTTGTACAGTGACAGAGTCTTGGCCCATTTTAGGAAAGTTTTAAAGCGATGCCAGAAACAGAGCTGTCTGGACAGTTTTTATGCGAGACAGGACTCCAGTGACTCAAGCTGGTCCTAGTGGCATTAAGAAACAGAGAAGAGAAGTAACCCCAGAAAAGCACTTGGTACCTGAGGTGTTGATGGAAGGGGATTCCCCTTCCAAACAGTAATGCAATCTCTCTCCTCCTCCTGTCTTCCATACACGAAGAAGAATTGCCAATGAAGGTAAATGTTATGCTGTTAATGTTTCATTCATCATGTCCCATTGTATTGTTTATGTACTACATCTATATTTCATGTAAAAAATATTTTTGTTTTAATACTTCTGGGTGTCAGGAACGGATTAATTGTATTTACGTTATTTCTTATGGGGAAAATTGATTCGAAAATCGTCTATTTTGATAATAGTCCCACTTCCAGGAACGGATTAAGGACGATAAACGAGGGATCACTGTACAATATAATAATAATAATAGTAAAGTGGACCCCCAGTTTGCGATATTAATCCGTTCCTGAGAGCTCATCGTAAACCAAAATTATCAAAAAGCGAACCAATTTTCCCCATAAGAAATAATGGAAATCAAATTAATCCGTGCAAGACACCCAAAAGTATGAAAAAAAAAAAAATTACCACATGAAATATTAAGTTTAATGCACACAAACTGAAGAAGACATGCACAGTTTGTAGTACTCTACCAACAATAGAATACATGACACTTTCGTTTAATGAAGATCTGGTGATGATTGATGGGATGAGAGGAGGGGAGAGTGTCGAACTTATTGTTTAGAAGGGGAATCCCCTTCCATTAGGACTTGAGGTAGCAAGTCCTTTTCCGGGGTTACTTCCCTTCTTCTTTTTATGCCACTAGGACCAGCTTGAGAGTTACTGGAACTCTGTCGCAGAACAAATCTGTCCATAGAGCTCTGTACCTCCCGTTCCTTTACGATTTGTCTAAAATGGGCCACAACATTGTCATTGTAATAGTCACCAGCACGGCTTGCAATAGCTGTGTTAGGGTGATTTTCATCCATAAAGGCTTGCAGTTCAACCCACTTTGCGCACATTTCCTTAATTTTTTAAAAAGGCACAATGGATTCCACAACTGGCATAGGCTTCTTAGGGTTAGCCTCAAACCCTTCAAAATCTTTCTTAATTTCCATACCAATTCTCACCCTTTTTATCACAGGGTTGGCACTAGAAGCTTTCTTGGGGCCCATGGTGACTTATTTTGTAGAAACAAGCACCAAAAACACTGTGATAATATGGAATGTACTGAATGTATCCTTAGATGCCAGCACACTGGCTGGCTTGTAAACACTGGCACACACGGGGCAGTTCAGGCTACACGTGGACACGTCTCGGACGAATTGCGTATACCGGGTTTTTTAACGGGAACCGAAGCAAAATTTTTGCATTAAAATGTATCGAATACCAGATTTATCGGATACTGATGCCATCGCAAACCGGGAGTCCACTGTAATAATAATACAATATAATAATAATAATAATAATAATACAGTGCACCCCCGGATTAAGACGTCATAGGATTAAGTAATAATTGGATTAAGTAACGTTTTTGCTTCAAAATATTGGCTTGGTTAACTCAGTTCAATTCAAAGTTTATTCTCTATAAGGATTACAATGCTGAGTTTACAGAATTTGGTTATTGTGTGGTTTACATGTAGTAAAATAATAATTACAGAGTGTACCACTAGAACACCTAGCATGGCTAGGCATTTCGGGCAGACTTAAATTAAATCTAAAGTTTAAAATATTACAAAATTATGAGGTAAGTTGGTATTATGGCTAAGTGACTAAATACTAGTTTGTGAGTTTAGCAATGTGAATGCTTTTGTTTTGGCACTATACATAGTTTCAGTATTGGAGTATCACAGGCCAACTTATGACTAGTTAAGATTCATTATTTTGAGATTGAGATTGATATTTCTGTTTATGGTCAAATGGGTGAGTGAGTGTAAGTGTTAACCACCAGGTGGTATTCGTGTAATTAGTTGACAGGGTGTATCAGGGAGATAAGATGTTTTCTGATGGTAGTTTTGAAGGTGATGAATGTGTCTGCAGTTTTAGAATTTTCAGGTAGGGTGTTCCAGATTTTAGGGCCTTTGACATACATTGAATTTTTGTAAAGGTTTAGTCGGACACGGGGAATGTCATAGAGATGTTTGTGTCTGGTGTTGTGCCTGTGGGTTCTGTCGCAACTATCAAGAAAGCGTTTTAGGTCAAGGTTAATATTGGAATTTAAGGTCCTGTAGATGTAGATTGCACAGTAGTAAGTGTGGATGTACTGAACAGGGAGTAAGTTTAGATCTATGAAGAGTGGGGGGGGTGTGTTGCCAGGGATGGGATTTAGTGATTATTCTTACTGTGGCTTTTTGTTGGGTTATTATTGGCTTTAGGTGTGTTGCTGCAGTTGAACCCCAAGCACAGATAGCATAGGTGAGGTATGGATATATAAGTGAATGGTATAGTGTGAGAAGGGCAATTTGCGGCACGTAGTATCGTATCTTGGAGAGGATCCCAACCGTTTTGGATACTTTTTTGGTTATGTGTTGGATATGGGTGCTGAAGTTCAGGTTGTTGTTGAGGTATAGGCCTAGGAATTTGCCCTCATTATGCCTGGCAATTAGAGTGTTGTCAATCTTAATGTTAATTTGCGCATCTCCTGCTCTGCTACCAAATATAATGTAGTAGGTTTTGTCAGTGTTAAGCATAAGTTTATTGGCTGTCATCCAAGTCGATATTTTGATCAGCTCCTCATTAACAATGGTGTTGAGGGTGGCAAGATTAGGGTGAGAGATGACATAAGTCGTGTCGTCAGCAAAGAGAATGGGGTTCAGGTGTTGAGATACGTTTGGAAGATCATTGATGTATATGAGGAAGAGCAGGGGACCAAGGACACTTCCCTCCCGAATGTCTCTGCATGCCGTGAGCGGCCTAGACACTTCATGTATAACCAGTGTGCCATTGTTTACCAGCCAGTGAGGATGATTCCACATGTACCTGCTATACATTTTCTATTATTCCATTTTTTTTTATGTGCTTGTAACTGCTAAATAAGCCACCATGGGCCCAAAGAAAGCTTCTAGTGCCAGCCCTTTGGTAAAGAGGGTGAGAAACATTATAGAATTCAAGAAAGAGATCATTGCACAATACGAAAGTATAGTGCATGTCTCCGAGCTGGCCAGGTTGTATAACTAACCCAATACAACCATCGCTACTATCTTGGCCAAGAAAAAGGCAATCAAGGAAGCTGTTGTTGCAAAAGGTGCAAATCTTCTTCTTTCAACAAACCGGCCGTATCCCACCGAGGCAGGGTGGCCCAAAAAGAAAAACAAAATTTCTCTTTTCAAATTTAGTAATTTATACAGGAGACAGGGTTACTAGCCCCCTGCTCCCGGCATTTTAGTCGCCTCTTACAACACGCATGGCTTACGGAGGAAGAATTCTGTTCCACTTCCCCATGGAGATAAGAGGAAATAAACAAGAATAAGAACTAAAAAGAAAATAGAAGAAAACCCAAAGGGGTGTGTATATATATGCTTGTACATGTATGTGTAGTGCGACCTAAGTGTAAGTAGAAGTAGCAAGAGGTGCCTGAAATCTTGCATGTTCATGAGACAAAAAAGGACACCAGCAATCCTACCATCATGTAAAACAATTACAGGCTTCCGTTTTACACTCGCTTGGCAGGACGGTAGTACCTCCCTGGGTGGTTGCTGTTTACCAACCTGTTTTGTAAGCATATTTGCACCTAGAGAAAGGTGCAAATATGCTTACAAAACAGAGATCCCAAATACTCAAAGATGTGGAGAGATTGTTGTTGTTGTTGTGGATCAACGAGAAACAATTATCAGGAGATACTGTTTCGCAGTCAATTACAGTGGACCCTCGACCAACGTTGGCATCGTCTAACGTTAAATCCGACTAGCGATGCATTTTAACGCAAAAGTTTTGCCTCGACTAGCGCTAAAAAACCCGACCAACGCTATTCGTTCCATTCGAGACGCGTCCACTTGTGGCCTGAGCGCACCTCACTTGTCTCGTGGGTGCCAGTGTTTACAAGCCAGCCAGCCACCGCGGTCCCATCCAAACATACAATCGGAACATTTCATATTATCACAGTGTTTGTAGTGTTTGCACCTGCAAAATAAGTCACCATGGGCTCCAAGAAAGCTTCTAGTGCCAACCCTACAGCAAAAAGGGTGAGAATTACTATGGATATGAAGAAAGAGATCATTGCTTAGTATGAAAGTGGAGTGCGTGTCTCCGAGCTCGCCAGGTTGTACACAAAACCCCAATCAACCATCGCTACTATTGTGGGCAAGAAAATGGCAATCAAGGAAGCTGTTCTTGCCAAAGGTGCAACTATGTTTTCGAAACTGAGATCGCAAGTGATAGAAGATGTTGAGAGACTGTTATTGGTGTGGATAAACGAAAAAAGATAGCAGGAGATAGCATCTCTCAAGCGATCATATGTGAAAAGGCTAGGAAGTTGCATGACGATTTAATTAAAAAAATGCCAGCAACTAGTGGTGATGTGAGTGAATTTAAGGCCAGCAAAGGTTGGTTTGAGAGATTTAAGAATCGTAGTGGCATACATAGCGTGATAAGGCATGGTGAGGCTGCCAGTTCGGACCACAAAGCCACTGAAAAATCTGTGCAGGAATTCAAGGAGTACATAGACAGTGAAGGACTGAAACCTGAACAAGTGTTTAATTGTGGCAAAACAGGCCTGTTTTGGAAGAAAATGCCAAGCAGGACCTACATTACTCAGGAGGAAAAGGCACTCCCAGGACATAAGCCTATGAAAGACAGGCTTACTCTGTTGATGTGTGCCAATGCTAGTGGTGATTGTAAAGTGAAGCCTTTATTGGTGTATCACTCTGAAACTCCCAGAGTGTTCAGGAAAAACAATGTCCTCAAGGCTAATTTGTGTGTGCTGTGGAGGGCAAACAGTAAGGCATGGGTCACTAGGGACTTTTTCTATGACTGGTTGCACCATGCATTTGCCCCCACTGTGAAAAATTACCTCCTGGAAAATAAATTGGACCTTAAGTGCCTCCTGGTATTAGACAATGCTCCTGGTCATCCTTCAGACTTGGCAGAGCAACTTTCTGCGGGAATGAGCTTCATTAAGGTGAAGTTTTTTGCCTCCTAATACCACTCCTCTCCTGCAGCCCATGGACCAGCAGGTCATTGCAAACTTCAAGAAACTGTACACAAAAGCTATGTTTGAAAGGTGCTTTGTAGTGACCTCAGAAACTCAACTGACTCTAAGAGAGTTTTGGAGAGATCACTTTAGCATCCTCAATTGTGTAAACATTATAGGTAAGGCTTGGGAGGAAGTGACTAAGAGGTCCTTGAACTCTGCTTGGAGAAAACTGTGGCCAGAATGTGTAGACAAAAGGGATTTTGAAGGGTTTGAGACTAACCCTGGGAATCCTATGCCAGTTGAGGAATCCATTGTGGCATGGGGAAGTCCTTGGAGTTGGAAGTTAGTGGGGAGGATGTGGAAGAGTTGGTGGAGGAGGACAATGAAGAACTAACCACTGATGAGCTGCTAGATCATCTTCAGTAGCAAGAGGCCACACTTGAGGAAACTGCTTTGGAGGAGGGGATAGAGAAATTGAAGAAGTTGCCTACTTCAAAGATTAAGGAAATGTGTGCAATGTGGCTTAAAGTGCAAACCTTTTTTGATGAAAATCACCCTGACACAGCTACTGCAAGCCGTGTTGACAACCTGTACACTGACAATGTTGTGAAACACTTTAGGAATGTCATAAAGGAACGGAAGGTACAGGCCTCTATGGACAGGTATGTTGTGCGACAGAGGTCCAGTGACTCTCAAGCTGGTCCTAGTGGCATTAAAAGAAGAAGGGAAGTAACCCCGGAAAAGGACTTGCCACCTCAAGTCCTAATGGAAGGGGATTCCCCTTCTGAACACTTACACCATCAACACTCTCCCCTCCTCCCATGCCATCAGTCATCACCAGATCTTCAATAAAGGTAAGTGTCATGTAACTGTTCATGTCTTCTTCAGTTTGTGTGTATTAAAATTAATATTTTATGTGGTAAATTTTTTTCTTTTTCAATACTTTAGGGTGTCAGGAACAGATTAATTTGATTTCCATTATTTCTTATGGGGAAAATTAACTCGACTAATGATAATATCGATTAACGATGAGCTCTCAGGAACGGATTAATATCGTTGGTTGAGGGTCCACTGTATATGTAAGAAGGCAAGACATTTGATTGATGATCTCATTAAAAAAAAAAATGCCTGGAACTAGTGCTCATATTGGTGAATTTAAGGCCAGCAAAAGTTGGTTTGAGAGATTTAAGAATTGTAGTGGCATACACAGTGTGATAAGGCATGGTGAGGCTGCCAATTCTAACAAAAAAGCAGCTGAAAAATATATTCAGGACTTCAACAGGTACACAGAGGCTGAAAAATTAAAACCCCAACAAGTGTTCAATTGTGACGAAAGAGGCATGTTTTGGAGGAAAAGGCACTTCCAGGACACAAGCCTATGAAAGACAGGCTAACTCTCTTGTTTCATAGTAATGCTAGTGGTGATTGCAAAGTGAAGCCTCTACTTGTGTATCACTCTGAAAACCCAAAAGCATTCAAGAAAAACAGTGTCGCCAAGACTTATTTGAGGGCAGACAGTAAGGCATGGGTCACAAGGGACATTTTCTTTGACTGGTACCATGACGTGTTTGGTCCCAGTGTGAAAAAATACCTCCTGGAAAATAAATTGGAACTCAAGTGCCTCCTGGTAATGGACAATGCTCCTGCTCATCCTCCAGACTTGGAAGAGCGAGTGGTGCCGGAGTTTAGCTTCATCAAAGTGAAATTCTTGCCCCCTAATACCACTCCTCTCCTCCTGCCCATGGACAAACAGGTCATTTCAAATTTCAGATAACTACACCAAAGCAGTGTTTCAAAAGTGCTTTGAAGTGACCTCAGATACTGATTTGACTCTAAGAGAGTTCTTGAAAGATCACTTCAGTATCCTCAGTTGCATAAACCTTATAGGTAAGACTTGGGAGGGAGTGACTTGCAGGACTTTGAACTCTGCTTCAAGAAAATTGTACAATTGAATGTGTACAAGAGAGAGATTTTGAAGGGTTTGGGGATGACCCTGAGGAGGTTATTGTGGCATTGGGGAATTCCATGGGGTTGGATGTGAGTTTGGAGGATGTGGAAGAGTTGGTGGAGGACGACGATGAAGAGCTAACCACTACAGAGCTGCAAGAGCTTGAGGTGCAACACCAACAGACCACAGCTCAGGAATTTCTTAAAGAGGAGGAGGAAGAGAGATGGAGGAAGGTGCCTTCTTCAAAGATTAAGGACATTTTTGCAAAGTGGACTGAAGTGCGAACATTTATGGATGAAGATCACCCTGACATAGCTGTTGCAAGCTGTGCTGGCAACATCTACAATGACAAGGTTGTGTCCCAAGTTAGGGACACAACAAAGACATGCCAAAAACAGAGCTCTCTGGACAGATTTTTGGTTTGACAGGGGACCAGTGACTCTCAAGCTGGTGTTAGTGGCATTAAAAAACAAAGAAGGGCTGTAACCTAGGAAAAGGACTTGGTACCTTAAGTCCTTATGGAAGGGAATTCCCCTCCCAAACATTAGTATGCCTTCATCCTCTCCCCTCCTCCCATCTCATCACTCATCAGTAAGTCTTCAATAAAGGTAAGTGTCATTTTAGTATTGTTTATTCTGTATGTCTCATTGTTTTCTGTGTAGGAAAATGCATATTTCATGTAAAGAAATTATTTTGTTTAATACTTTTGGTGTCTGGAACAGATTAATTGGATTTCCATTATTTCTTACGGGGAAAATTAATTTGGTTTAATTCAGATTCGGTATAAGACACAATCTCTGGAACAGATTAATTACATTATCCGGGGGTCCACTGTATTTTCAAAGTACCTTTTACATATCAATTAGATACATCCACTTAACAGACTTATAAATTATATACAGTTTATATATGGGGAAGTGGAAAAGAATCTTTCCTCCGTAAGCCATGCGTGTCATATGAGGCGACTGAAATGCCGGGAGCAATGGGCTAGTAACCCCTTCTCCCGTAAACATTTACTAAAAAAGAGAAGAAGAAAAACTTTATAAAAC
Organism: Cherax quadricarinatus; assembly: GCF_038502225.1. Taxonomy (NCBI): domain Eukaryota; kingdom Metazoa; phylum Arthropoda; class Malacostraca; order Decapoda; family Parastacidae; genus Cherax; species Cherax quadricarinatus. The sequence continues at coordinate 41,266,219 of NC_091293.1, forward strand.
TGGGATGCTTGACTGTGCATGGATGCAGTGCACATGACAAGAAACAGATGATTGCTGATGTTATGAATGAAAAGAAGTTGGTTGTCCTGACCCCAAGTGAAACAGAGCTGAAGGGGGTAGGGGAGTTTCGGTGGGGGGAAATAAATGGGATTAAATCTGGAGTATCTGAGAGAGTTAGAGCAAAGGAAGGGGTAGCAGTAATGTTGAAGGATCAGTTATCAGTACATCCACACTTACTACTGTGCAATCTACATCTACAGGACCTTAAACTCCAATATCAACCTTGACCTAAAACGCTTTCTTGATAGTTGTGACAGAACCCACAGGCATAACACCAGACACAAACATCTCTACGACATTCCCCATGTCCGACTAAACCTTTACAAAAATTCAATGTATGTCAAAGGCCCTAAAATCTGGAACACCCTACCTGAGAACTCTAGAACTGCAGACACATTCATCACCTTCAAAACTACCATTAGAAAACATCTTATCTCCCTGATAAACCCCATCAACTAACTACACGAATACCACCTGGTGGTTAATTAAGGCGGGGTCGCTAAAAAAATATTCGACGTCTTTATTTATGAACCGATTACATTCATTTTTGGTGTACTATTAGAAGCTTATATCGAGTATGCTCTGCTGAAGTTTCAAAAATATCGGCCAAAAAGGAAATGAAATATGCAAAATTTACGAAAAATTACATTTGGCAGGGGACCTGTACTTAGTGGTACTTGGAAAAGTGGTTTTGACTCTTTCTGCTGATAGAACACTTCTAATTCCATCATTTTGCAGATTAAAATTATATAATAACTCTTATCTTCATGCTAAAAAAAAATAAAGTTTCATAACTTTTTTGACATTTTGGAAGATGTCGGTCTTGTTCCCCACACAAATCTGAAAATATTTGGGATAGTTCAGAAAGGTACCATAAAACTTGTAAAGCAATCATTCTTCTATGTTTGTTGTGAAAATCAAGTCAATTCATTCATAAATAAGGATGCATTCCCCCTAAATAGGTAAATAAGTTACTTTCGAGATATAGGCCCAAGCGCGCGGCACCCCCGCTGCCCGGGAAATAATTTTTTTCCCCGAAAAATTCGCTTTATTTTACACTTTTTCCGCGACCTACGAGTGTTTATTACAGTTAACCATTGTAAATACGTTTTCTCTCATCACTGATGAGAGAGGGCGGACCCTCTCTTCACCTTCAGGGGAAATATCGATAGAAATTTATTCCTTGGGGCGTCATATTATGCTATATATTTTTTTTTGAGGTGTAATTTTTATGTTTATATGCTATTATTATATTGCATTATATCATAATAGATCAATTGTGATAGATAAATAAGCCTTATAATTGATATTAGCGTGGGTATGGAATATTTTGTTGGCTGGAGGTGTCGGCCATTTTGTGCACTATTCCCAGGTGTTCCCGATTGGTTCCTTGATCACATTATCTCCGCCCACTCTGGCATGATCTCAGATGGTGAATTTGTATTATACAGTGGAGCCCCGGTTAACGATTTTAATCCGTGCAAGAGGGGTAATTGTTATGCGAAATAATCGTTATGTGAATGAATTTTCCCCATAAGAAATAATGGAAATAAAATTAATCCGTGCAAGACACCCAAAAGTATGAAAAAAAAATTTTTTTTACCACATGAAATATTAATTTTAATACACACAAACTGAAAAAGGCATGCACACTTACATGACACTTACTTTTATTGAAGATCTGGTGATGATTGATGGGATGGGAGGAGGGGAGAGAGAGTGTTAGTGTTTAGAAGGGGAATCCCCTTCCATTAGGACTTGAGGTAGTAAGTCCTTTTCTGGGGTTACTTCCCTTCTTCTTTTAATGCCACTAGGGCCAGCTTCAGAGTCACTGGACTTCTTTCGCACAAGATATCTGTCCATAGTGGCCTGTACCTCTCGTTCCTTTATCACTTCCCTAAAGTGTTTCACAACATTGTCAGTGTACAGGTTGCCAACACGGCTTGCAATAGCTGTGTGAGGGTGATTTTCATCCATGAAGGTTTGCACTTCAAGCCACTTTGCACAGATTTCCTTTATCTTTGTAGTAGGCAACTTCTTCAATTTCTCTCTCCCCTCCTCTGAACCAGTTTCCCCAGGTCTGGCCTCTTGCTCTTGAAGTTGATCTATCAGCTCATCAGTGGTGGTTAGTTCTTCATTGTCCTCCTCCACCAACTCTTCCACATCCTCCCCACTAACCTCCAACCCCAAGGACTTTCCCAATGCCACAATGGATTCCTCAAATGGCACAGGATTCTCAGGGTTAGCCTCAAACCCTTCAAAATCCCTTTTGTCTACACATTCTGGCCACAGTTTCTTCCAAGCAGAGTTCAAGGTCCTCTTAGTCACTTCCTCCCAAGCCTTACCTATAAGGTTTACACAATTGAGGATATTAAAGTGATCTCTCCAAAACTCTCTTAGAGTCAGTTGAGTTTCTGAGGTCATTACAAAGCACCTTTCAAACAGAGCTTTTGTGTACAGTTTCTTGAAGTTGGAAATAACCTGCTGGTCCATGGGCTGCAGGAGAGGAGTGGTATTAGGAGGCAAAAACTTCACCTTAATGAAGCTCATGTCCCCATAAAGTCGCTCTGCCACGTCTGTAGGATGACCAGGGGCATTGTCTAACACCAGGAGGCACTTAAGTTCTAATTTCTTTTCAGTTAGGTAATCTTTCACATTGGGGGCAAATGCATGGTGTAACCAGTTATAGAAAAATTCCCTAGTGACCCATGCCTTACTGTTTGCCCTCCACAGCACACACAAATTATCCTTGAGGACATTCTTTTGCCTGAACGCTCTGGGAGTTTCAGAGTGATACACTAATAAAGGCTTCACTTTGCAATCACCAGTAGCATTGGCACACATGAGAAGAGTAAGCCTGTCTTTCATAGGCTTATGTCCTGGGAGTGCCTTTTCCTCCTGAGTAATGTAGGTCCTGCTTGGCATTTTCTTCCAGAACAGGCCTGTTTCATCACAATTAAACACTTGTTCAGGTTTCAGTCCTTCAGTTTCTATGTACTCCTTGAATTCCTGCACATATTTTTCAGCCGCTTTGTGGTCCGAACTGGCAGCCTCACCATGCCTTATCACACTATGGATGCCACTACGCTTCTTAAATCTCTCAAACCAACCTTTGCTGGCCTTAAATTCACTCACATCATCACTAGTTGCAGGCATTTTTTTAATTAAATCGTCATGCAACTTCCTAGCCTTTTCACATATGATCGCTTGAGAGACGCTATCTCCTGCTAGCTGTTTTTCATTTATCCACACCAATAAGAGTCTCTCAACATCTTCCATCACTTGCGATCTTTGTTTCGAAAACACAGTTAAACCTTTGGCAAGAACAGCTTCCTTGATTGTCTTTTTGGTGCCCACAATAGTAGCGATGGTTGATTGGGGTTTCTTGTACAACTTGACTAGGTCGGCGATACGCACTCCACTTTCATACTTATCAATGATCTCTTTCTTCATTTCAATGGGTATTCTTACCCTTATTGGTGTACGGTTGGCACTAGAAGCTTTCTTGGGGCCCATGGTCACTTATTTTCCAGAAACAGCACCGAAAACACTGTAATAATACGAAATATTCCGAGTGTATGCTTGGATGTTAGCGCGGAGGCTGGCTGGTAAACAATGGCACGGGCGGCACATGTGAGGCTGGCTGAGGGCGCACATTGGACGCGTCTCGGACGAAAATCGGTGAGCGGGTTTTTAATCGGTATGCGCGGCAAAAATTTTGCGATTAAAGTAAGCGGTATGCGAAATAATCGCTATGTGATGCCATCGTTATGCGGGGGTCCACTGTATTAGACATAAAGATGTACGAAAACGATAAAAATAACACGGGGAAAAACGTAACAAAAACGTCAACAAAGTTGAGTCAGCGCTTCTTACGCAACATGTTGCGTCAGCGCTGTCACCATGCCTGTTATAAATGGCTGTAATTCCTTTTAGAAACATCGTACAAGGATAATAATTATACCAGCGTGTAGCCAGAAAGTTCAGCTATTTTTTGGTAACAATAACTCAGTTTTCATATATTTTCGATTTTTTTTTTGCTCCGCGCGCGGGAACCCTCAACCCCCCCTCACTCACTCACTCACCCATTTGACCATAAACAGAAATATTAATCTCAATGTTAACCCTTTGAGGGTTTCGGACGTACTAGTACGGCTTACGACCCAGGGTTTTTGACGTACTAGTACGCCTAAATTCTAGCGCCCTCAAATGTAGTGGGAGAAAGCTGGTAGGCCTTCATATGAAAGAATGGGTCTATGTGGTCAGTGTGCACAGTCTAAAAAAAATCCTGCAGCACACAGTGCATAATGAGAAAAAAAAAACTTTGACCATTTTTTTGGAATAAAACAGCAACTTTGCACTGTATTTTCGTATGGTATTTATTGTTGTATTCTAGTTTTCTTGGTCTCATTTTATAGAATGGAAGACATATTACAGAAATTGAGATGATTTTGACTGGTTTTACAATGAAAGGTACCTTGAAATTGAGCTCAAAGTAGCAGAAATGTTCGATTTTTACCAAAGTTCAAAAGTAAACAAATCATGCCAAGCGTGCAATACACGTCAACTGGTGAGTCTAATATTCTTTCAGAAGTGCACCAATAATATTTATACCATTTTTTACACTAATGCAGTAGTCTGCATAACAGTAAATTTTATATTTTTTGTGAGAATAAAAATTCAAAGTGGAAAGCAAAAGAATATAAGAGGGGCCTTGAGACGTGACTAATGACCAGAGGAAATGTCATTTTAGTGCCAGGAATGTCTTTCTTGTTTATTCTGGACCCTATTCGGAAATTAGCATCTTTTGAAATTTGTGTGAAATTGGCAAAATTGCTAAATTCTGATCACTGTACTGGATAGTTGAATTTCATGTATGGGTGGTTTCTTGCACCCATTCGATAGAAAAAATGGAGTTCTAGCGAAATATTCATGTTTTTTGTCGACTAGTACAGTGGAATTGGCCGAAAATGGGGCTCAAAGTGGGCAAAATCGCTGATGCGTAAAAATCGCCGATACTGCTAACTTTGCGAGAGCATAATTCCATAAGTTTTCCATCAAATTTCAAAATTTTGGTGTCCTTATGATCGGGAAAAGATTCTCTATCTTTTCATAAGAGAAAATAATTTTTTTTTTTTTAAATTTGGCCGACCCTGAGAACGAGTTTCGGAGAGGGCCTGTCGACCCTCAAAGGGTTAAAATAATGAATCCTATGATACTCCAATACTGAAACTATGTACTGTGCCAAAACAAAAGCATTCACATTGCTAAACTCACAAACTAGTATTTAGTCACTTAGCCATAATACCAACTTACCTCATAATTTGTAATATTTTAAAATATAGAATTAAACTAAGTCTGCCCGAAATGCCTAGCCATGCTAGGCGTTCTAGTGGTACACTCTGTAATCATTATTTAACTACATGTAAACCACACAACAACCAAATTCTGTAAATTCAACATTGTAATCTTTATAGAGAATAAACTTTGAATTTTGAATTTGAATTTGAATATTAAATAGATGAACAAACATGAAAGTTATGTTTTACAAAGCCACATCTCGGCATAACAATAGGCTATGTACATCATTCTCACTGTTCTCACATTAGCATCATAGTTGGGGTTGTAGCCAGCAACAGCTTTGAGAGCATTTAGCCTATCTTTTCATTTCTTATTTAGTTGCTGAAAGTGGCAAGAAAAGGTATAAGTGTTTAAGGGGGCAACAAACGTTGTTGATTATTTTTTTTTTCCTTTTGTCGAATTTCAATGAAATTTTTACTGTGAATTAACCCTTTCAGGGTCGACAGGCCCTCTCCAAAACTTGTTCTCATGGTCGAAAAATATTTGAAAAAAAAAAAAAAGATTTCTTATGAAATGATAGTTTTTTATGAGTATGTATTATAGGCCAAAAAAAAATTTTTGCGATCAATGCTTATGGAGATATGGAGGCATGAAGTTGACAGAAATTGAACTACATACAGCAATAATGCCAACTGCTGGTCACCCAGTAATAATTTATTTTGTTTTTTTTTCTACTTTTTTCTTTTATTCTTTAATATTTTTTTTTTTCAAGTAACTTTTATGGCCTCTGAAACCAATATAAAGACTCTTTGGTATATATTCACTCATTGTATAGTACACAATAATAACACAAACTTTGTTGTCATTATATTGTTTACAAAACATGTTTACACGAACCAACAATAAAAAATGTTGTTTATTACTATTTTTCTATCATATACACATATAGAGTCACTGGACAGGTTCCTATAGCTACGAGAGGTTCTGAAAGCTTGTAGTTGTGTGGGGGGTGGACTTGTAAATATGCTGAGTCACCAGTGTGTCCTGTGTCACAATGATGCATCATACCACCACTCACTAACTTCACTGCCTTCCACAACACATCCCTTCCTCCCCACACACCTACCTACCTTACTTCCTTCCTTCCTTCCTTCCTTACTTCTTCCTTTCTTTTTTTCTTCATTTAAGTAATTTTATGGCCTGTGAGACCAATATAAGATATATTGAATGTATAGTCACTCATATGCTACACAATATCTGCACAAACAGTCATTATATTGTTTACAAAACATGTTTACACAAACTAACAATAAAAAAATGTTGTTTATTACTATTTTTCTATTACATATATACACATATAAAGTCACTGGACACTTCCTAGAACTGCTACAGCTTCTGTAAAGCCTGTAGTTGTCGTGTGGGGGTGGACTTGTAAATATGCTGAGTCACCAGCATAATTAGTGTCACAATGACAATAACACCATCACTCACCACCCTCACTGCCTGTCAACGTCCTCCCCACCCCATCAACCCGATTTTGCCCACTTTGAGCCCTATTTTCGGCCAATTCCAGGGTACTACTCAACAAAAATCATAACTATTTCGCTAAAACTCCATTTTTTCTATCAAATGAGTACAAGAAACCACCCATTTACCGATTTCAACTATCCAATACAGTGGTCAGAATTTAGCAATTTTGCCAATTTCACACAAATTTCAAAAGAGGCCAATTTCCAAATAGGGTCCAGAATAAACAAGAAAGACATTCCTGGTACTAAAATAACATTTCCTCTGTTCATTAGTCATGACCCCAGGCCCCTCTTACGTTCTTTTGCTTTTCACTTTGAATTTTTATTCTCACAAAAAATAGAAGATTTACTGTTATGCAGACTACTGCATTAGCGTAGAAATGGTATAAATATTATCAGCACACGTGTGAAAGAATATTAGACTCACCAGTTGATGTGTATTGGACGAGTAGCATGATTTGTTTACTTTTGAACTTTGGCAAAAATCAAAGATTTCTGCTACTTTGAGCTCAATTTCAAGGTACTTTTCATGGTAAAACCAATCAAAATCGTCTCAATTTCTGTAATATGTCTTCCATTCTATAAAATGAGACCAGGAAAACTAGAATACTATCATAAATACCATACGAAAATACAGTGCAAGGTCGCTGTTTTAAACCCAAAACACTGTCAGTTTTTTTTCTCATTACGCACTGTGTGTTCCAGGATTTTTTTATACTGCGCACACTGACCACATAGACCCATTCTTTCATATGTAGGCCTACCAGCTTTCTCTCACTAGAATTTAGGTGTATTAGTACGTCAAAAACCCTGGTGCGTAAGCCGTATTAATACGTCGGAAACCCTGAAAGGGTTAATAATAATGTACTAACTACTACATAAAATAATGTATAAAATTGTACAGCACACAGAAACTGTAAAAATGAATACTAAATGAAAATTTAACTGAAATACTGTACAGTAATTGAAAATTTAACTACCTCTTGCCTCTCAGAGGAGAGCTAATGGCAAAATTCTAACGGGCTTCAAATCTTGCAGGAGAAAGCTGGTAGGCCTACATGTGAGAGAATGGATCTGCATTGTCAGTGTGTGCAATATAAAAAAAAATCCTGCAGCACGCATTGCATAATGAGACAAAAAAAACTGCGACTGTGTTTTTGGTTTAAAACAGCTACTTTACGGAGTATTTTCGTATGGTTATATTCTCATTTTCGAGGTCTCATTTGATAGATTGGAAGACATATTACAGAAATATAGATGATTTTTAATGGTTTAAAGACTAAAAGTAGTTTGAAATTGAGCTCAAAATAGCAGAAATGCTCAATTTTTACTGATGTTGAAGAGCAAACAAATCATGTCACACATCCAATACACATCAACTGGTGGGTCTAATATGCATTCACAAATGTGCTGATGTTATTTATACAATTATTACAATTATGCAGTAGTCTGAATAACAGTAAATCTTCTATTTTTTGTATGAATAAAAATTCAAAATGAAAAACAAGCATAATATAAGAGGGACCTGGAGACATGACTAATGAACAGATAAAATGTTATTTTAGTGCCAGGAATTTCTGCATTGTTTATGCTGGACCCTATTCTGAAATTGGCCTTCCTCTAATTTTGTGTGAAATTGGCCAAATTAGTAATTTCAGATCATTTTATTGGGTAGTTGAAATAAGTAAATGGGCAGTTTCTTGTACTCAGTCGATAGAATAAAAGGAGTTCTAGCGAAATAGCTACGAGTTTGGTCGACTGGAACAATGGAATTGGCCCAAAATAGGGCTCAAAGTGGGTGAAATCACCGATTCATAAATATCACCGAGACTGCTAACTTTGGGATAGCGTAATTCCATAGGTTTTCCATCAAATTTCATGAGTTTTGGTTTCATTACCTTCCCAAGATGCACAGCAAAAGCTCAATAGATGTTTACAGCACGTGTGTTAGCCGCTATACTGACTGAGACCCACTCTGTGGACTCTGGTGATCATGTGATCACCCTAGTTGTCAGTCGACAACTAAGGCCTCATATGAAAACCAGGACTGAATCTCTCGTTCAAAAACCAATTTGTTCGACAACTAGTCCGTTCGACAACCGAGGTTCCACTGTATTCTTCTCATGTACTATGTGTGTCTCATTGTCTAGTAATTATGAGTTAGTGTTAATGCTCCTTGAAAAGCTTTGCATGACAAGAGGCTTTTTGTAAAGTAGTTTATACATGTCAATTACCAGTACACCATTTTGTAGATATAAAGTTGTTTGTTTTTGTTTTTTGTTTTGTTTGTTTAGGTGTAGGATGTCCATGTTGTAATTCCAAAATTAAATTCATTTAGGAAAATTTACTCATTTTAAATAATTTTAGAGCTCACTACATGAATCCCTAAAGATTTTATAATTGCCTAGTGTATCTAAATAATATTGTACTGTTAATGTCCAAATCATTTTACTCTATTTAGGCATCAATTGCAGATTGAAGATTTAATATATTATGTAGCATCTAAAGAAATTGAAGAAGGATCAGAACTTCGTGTGTGGTATGCTCCATTTTACCAGCACAAGGTGAAAGATGAACTGAAGGCACTTGGCTACAATCAGAGTTTGGTTGGCACTTCTGTTCTTACACGTAGAGTCCCATTCGAGCAGTCACAAGCTAAGACCCCAGCTGAAACCTACCTACATGTTGCTCCCTCGCTAACAAGGATTATTGTGGGAAAAGACCAGATTACCTTCACACACAGTGCTATACAAGGTGAGAGGGAACATGACAACAATTTTATCAAACATCCACTGGTTCCAAATGCTCATCCTGTGGCAGACAAATATTTTTCAAGTGAAATTGAACTGGAAAAGCAAATAACAACAACAGTTAGCTCATCAGGTAATTATTTATGTGAAAAAAATATTCAACAGAAGAAAAAGGATGAGACTGCCAATGAAGGCAACTTTGAGTTTTGCCCACAAGTTAATCAAAGCAGTTTAGTACAAAGTATAGTGTTAGTAAACAACAGAGATATTACAAGGGAACCAGAATGCATTGTAACATTCACAATAACTGCAGCTTCAGAGAACTCTGACTCTAGTCCATCTCATAATGAACACTATGACAACTTTAGCCTCCATTCTGAAGGCTGTTTACTTGGTGATGATCTTCATGAAGATTCTCCAGCAGAAGTTGATGGAGATTGCAAGTCTTTTAAATCAGCCACTCCCAAAAGAAAATCCTACAAGATGAGAGTGCCGAAGTCAGGTATGTTGGCTGTTTTTTTGCAATAGTTTTAAACTATACATGTATTTGGTATTTTGTAACTATTAGTTCTTTACTTGATTGTAATGTATATAATGGAAAGTCATATAGAGTCATGTTTTCATCATATCTAAATAAACTATTTTCTCAGCAGAAGTTTGTGTAGCAGAGTCTCATGTTGTAAAACAGCTTCCTGCACGTGCCCTGGGAGCTCGAGAACCTCGCCCATGGTGCTGCAAGTACTGTGGAGAGAGTTTTATCAAACTTGTTCCATTTGCAAACCATCTGAAAGTATGTGTTCATATTACTATAAGAATGCTTGTGAGTAAATGAAATGTGGAGTAGGTGTTTTAGTAGGCTTCTAGTTGATAGGTATTCTCAGACTAAAAATCTATATTTTGATAATTGCTTTTCACATTAGGCCTTTTGTTTACTCTTAAAAATAAGCTGAAATTCAGCAAACTCTGATTTTAGCATTTTTTTTTTTTTTTTTTTTTTTTTTGGTTTTCATACGTTCGATTTTAAATTGTGATCACTTCGTTATCTTTACTGAAGATTTTTGTATTTTGCATGACTTATGAAGATCAGAAGTTGAGTGTAATGTGTTAAGCTTATTTACATTTGGGTTTAGCCAGTTTCACACAATTTCAAATGGGCATTCTTATTACTGTAGCAGAGCATTTGGGAATATTCCTGAGAGACTTCACTAGTGTCTACAAAAGGCATGAGAAATTTGTATCAATATGTATCAATAAAGGTAGGGAAGTTTTTATTGCATTTATGGATTTAGAAAAGGCATATGATAGAGTGGATAGAGGAGCAATGTGGCAGATGTTGCAAGTTTATGGAATAGGTGGTAAGTTACTAAATGCTGTAAAGAGCTTTTATGAGGATAGTGAGGCTCAGGTTAGGGTGTGTAGAAGAGAGGGAGAATACTTCCCGGTAAAAGTAGGTCTTAGACAGGGATGTGTAATGTCACCATGGTTGTTTAATATATTTATAGATGGGGTTGTAAAAGAAGTAAATGCTAGGGTGTTCGGGAGAGGGGTAGGATTAAATTATGGGGAATCAAATTCAAAATGGGAATTGACACAGTTACTTTTTGCTGATGATACTGTGCTTATGGGAGATTCTAAAGAAAAATTGCAAAGGTTAGTGGATGAGTTTGAGAATGTGTGTAAAGGTAGAAAGTTGAAAGTGAACATAGAAAAGAGTAAGGTGATGAGGGTATCAAATGATTTAGATAAAGAAAAATTGGATATCAAATTGGGGAGGAGGAGTATGGAAGAAGTGAATGTTTTCAGATACTTGGGAGTTGACGTGTCGGCGGATGGATTTATGAAGGATGAGGTTAATCATAGAATTGATGAGGGAAAAAAGGTGAGTGGTGCGTTGAGGTATATGTGGAGTCAAAAAACGTTATCTATGGAGGCAAAGAAGGGAATGTATGAAAGTATAGTAGTACCAACACTCTTATATGGATGTGAAGCTTGGGTGGTAAATGCAGCAGCGAGGAGACGGTTGGAGGCAGTGGAGATGTCCTGTCTAAGGGCAATGTGTGGTGTAAATATTATGCAGAAAATTCGGAGTGTGGAAATTAGGAGAAGGTGTGGAGTTAATAAAAGCTTTAGTCAGAGGGCAGAAGAGGGGTTGTTGAGGTGGTTTGGTCATTTAGAGAGAATGGATCAAAGTAGAATGACATGGAAAGCATATAAATCTATAGGGGAAGGAAAGAGGGGTAGGGGTCGTCCTCGAAAAGGTTGGAAAGAGGGGGTAAAGGAGGTTTTGTGGGCGAGGGACTTGGACTTCCAGCAAGCGTGCATGAGCGTGTTAGATAGGAGTGAATGGAGATGAATGATACTTGGGACCTGACGATCTGTTGGAGTGTGAGCAGGGTAATATTTAGTGAAGGGATTCAGGGAAACTGGTTATTTTCATATAGTCAGACTTGAGTCCTGGAAATGGGAAGTACAATGCCTGCACTTTAAAGGAGTGGTTTGGGATATTGGCAGTTTGGAGGGATATGTTGTGTATCTTTATACGTATATGCTTATAAACTGTTGTATTATGGGCACCTCTGCAAAAGCAGTGATAATGTGTGAGTGTGGTGAAAGTGTTGAATGATGATGAAAGTATTTTCTTTTTGGGGATTTTCTTTCTTTTTTGGGTCACCCTGCCTCGATGGGAGACGACCAACTTGTTGAAAAAAAAAAAAAAAAAAATGTAGGTAGGATATTCTAGTATGAATACAGTAAGTTGATCAAATAGTGTCAGTTCAATTTCTCTTGACATATGTAATGCAGTATATGTGTTTGTTATTCTACTCCTTCAGTTCTTATCATTTACTACTTTATGCTTTTTTCAGGCTTTCATTTCCATGACTTATTCTCAAACATCATTTGTAGCTTTCTTTCTCATTCATTTTTCCTAGGCACACCTGTTGTGGGTAGTTGGACGATGCCATGTATGCAAGGAATGTGGTGGTTCATTCTCCAGTTCACTGCAGCTTCACCGTCATCAACAAGCAGCACATCAACATTTAGATTTTCAAGAAGCATCTGAAGTGGCATCAGGTAAGTCCTAATTTTTTTATGGCAGACTTGCTAACAGTACTGTCTTTCTAAGTTACCCTTAACTGGCAGAATTCATGGTGAATATATGATTACCTGTTTGTAGCTAAAGAGCAGGGTAATGCTCATTGAGTTTTATTGTCAATGTTTAATCTTTATCATTTTTTCCAATAGCTGTAGGATTTACTGCTGCTTGTATCCCATTTATTTGATTTGCCATTCTGTGAAAAACTTTCTAATATCCTTTCAGCATCATTTATATTCATTAGCAGTTGTGACCCCTTCTTCTCCCCACTGATTAAAATAAGAGGTCTTGTTTTTCTGAAACTGAATCATGTCAAACATTTTGCACTATGGTATAATTGTTTTTTTTTTCATTCTCTCTTAGCACTGCTGTCTTCTTACTAATCATTAAAGACCTTTATTTGTATATCATTCATATTTCATAACACAAGAAGTCATATGTAATGTATCTTTGAACTTTTCTATTCTATTTTTGTGTGTTTTTTAGGTAAGAACACCACAATAAGGCTAGATATTCCAATTTTGACCTAATATATGTTGTAGATAATTTGTTAGGCATTTCTCCATCAATATATGGGTAGTTATATTATAATCTTCCAGTATAGTTCATAAGCTTTTCATTATTTCATGTATATGGTCTTTCTGTGATACTTATTATTTAACCCCTTAACTGTCCAAATATAGATCTATGTTCCTACCGCTAGTGCTCCAAATGTAGATCGTTTTATTTTTCCTGCCTCCAAATTTGGCACGATTGGCCTAAGATGCCTGGTCAGCATAGAATGGGTCTTAACCCTTGGTGTGTACAATATTAAAAAATCTGGAACCACTTAGTACCTTGTGGGAGCACCAGTTCAAATGAGCACCAGCTAGAGCAAACAGCGTGTCAAACACCAGGGATTCACTGATGTCATGTCATATTAACACTCCTTTTTTAAGAGGAAAGTGTCATCCTTCCAGAATGTCCTATAACCTATGCCCTAAGTAAAAAGAAACAATTCTGGAACATGTAATTTCAGCTGGCTGGCTAATTGGCTGTCTCTATCTCCATCTGTCTGTCTGAATCTATCTCTTTGTCTCTATCTCTGTCTCTATCTCACAGGAACACATACGTAAATACAATTATACGTAGTGTAAATTATCTAGGATAACCCAAAAAATCCAGACAAAGTGCTATACTGTGCTTGTAAATAGTGATCGTGTGTACTACCAGTTGGTTCATGAGCAACTCTCTGAGACAAGAGAGACAAGCAGACAGAAAGAAACATACAGGCAGACAGAAAGACAGACATGCAGACAGACAGATAGACAGAGATAAATAGACAGACAGACATGTTTATGTGTAACAGCAAAAACAAATAAAGGGAAGGCTCATCAAATATCACCACTGTCATTAGTGGAGTGATAAGATAAGAAAACACTCATCAAATGTCACCACTGTCATTAGCGGGGTGATAAGATAAGATAAGACGAGCTCATCAAATGTCACCACTGTCAGCAGTGGAGTGATTGATAAGATAAGACGAGTGACACACACTTACATCATGCTTCAAGGGAACTTATTATTATTATTATTTTTATTATTATTATTATATACTCCCTTGCATCCAAAACATTGGTGGGACCTATAAATACTATGTACGTACTGTACATATATTTCTAGACTAAGGTAGGTGAAAATGTTCACCTATCACTGTGTGATTATTTGAGTACTATTTCAGTATGTAATATTAGTGTCAAAACAAAGATTAACTATGAAATCACAAGAACTACTATAAATTGTCATTATCAGAATATAAAAATTATACAAATTAAGAAAAATGAGAAAAAAAAAGGTATATTGGCAATGCATCTGGAAGTGGCAGCGCTTCATGTTGCTGTCAGGTGAGCTACAAGTGCCGACTTTGTGGCCTTATATGTCCGTATCTCTAAAAAAAATTTCTTACATTATGTAAAAAAATGTCATTTTCATGTAATTTTTTTTTTTTTCCAAAATATTCGGAGCACTGGGCGAGTAAACATAGATCTCTCTTACTCTTTGTTGACTTAATTTTTTAATACAGGACCATCTTCCAGTAATGTATGGAGACCCATAAAAGAAAACATTCACCATCATTCATTCAGTAGATGTATTGCCAGAAGTTTGCAGACATCCCAGTTGAAATGACCCTCCAAACTGTAACATCTCTACCCCCATCCTTCAGAGTGCAGTCCATGTACTTTCCATCTCAAGAACAAAAATCTGGCTAACTGGTTTCTCTAATTTCTTAAGAAATGATACCTTGCTAACACTCCAACAGCACATCGAACACTGAAAACTGTTTTTATCCACTTATCATGATCTAACATGCTTACATCCCCTCCAACCCTTCCTGGGATGACCCCATACCTCTCTTTCCTTTCATTCTGAATTTTACACCATTTTTGTGATCCTGTTCTGATCCCTTTTCTGAGTTGAGAAACTAGCTCAACAACTTCTTCTCTTCTCTTCCTTCTGAATTATATCTTTCATAATCTTACACCATCTTTTAAGTTCTATGTTTGTAATTTTCTGCATAATATTCACACAAATTGCTGTAAATCATGGTACAGTGGACCCCCTACCAATGAAGGCATCGTCTAATGATAAATTTGACTAACAAAGCGTTTGAGCATAAAAATTTTGTCCCGACTAACGATGAAAAACTTGACCTACATGATTCATCCCGAACCTGTCCATCCAGCCTGAGTGCCTCAGCTGCCCTGCCGTCAGCTAGTGTGCCATTGTTTGCAAGCCAGGACCGACGGTTCCACGCATACATTCGATACATTTTGTATTATTCCATTGTTTTTAGTGCTTGTAACTGCTAAATAAGCCACCATGGGCCCGAAGAAAGCTTCTAGTGCCAACCTTGTGGTAAAAAGTGTGAGAAATACCATCGAAATACTATCGTACCATGGTCAGCTGCTGCTGCTGTTGCTGTACCATGGGGAGCTGCTGCTGCACCACCGTCAGCTGTACTACTCGAAGACGTGGAGAGAGTGTTGTTGGTGTGGCTTAATGAGAAACAATCACTGAGAAACAATTAACCCCAGAGGGTTAGCCACCCAGGATAACCCAAGAAAGTCAATGTGTCATCGAAGAATGTCTAACTTATTTTCATTGGGGTCCTTAATCTTGTCCCCCAGGATGCGACCCACACCAGTTGATTAACACCTAGGTGAACATGAAAAAATGCCAGGACCTAGTGCTCATATTGGTGAATTTAAGGCCAGCAAAGGTTGGTTTGAGAGATTTAAGAATCGTAGTGGCATACACAGTGTGATAAGGCATGGTGAAGCTGAAAAATTCCAACCCCAACAAGTGTTCAATTGTGACAAAATAGGCCCGTTCTGGAAGAGCTCAGTGGACAGATTTTTGGTGTGACAGAGGTCCAGTGACTGAAGTTGCTCCCAAATTAATACACCTCCATCTCCCCTCCTCCTATCCCATCACTCATCACTGCATTTTCAATAAAGGTAAGTGTCATTTATTCTTCATTTAGTACAGTACAGTATTTATTGTGCATGTATCATTCTTTTTCTGTGTAGGAAAACGTATATTTCTTGTGAATTTTTTTTTTTTCATACTTTTGGGTGTCTGGAACGGATTAATTGGATTTCCATTATTTCTTATGGGGGAAATTAATTCGACTAATGACGAGTTCTCTGGAACGGATTAATATTGTTGGTCGAGGGTCCACTATCTCCATTTCTTCCAAGACTGAAAAAATTATCATCATGAAGAACTGTGTAAGCTGCAAGAATAGTACCATGCGGTGTATTGTTTGGGTTGCATATAATTTCTGTGAAAAATGAAGTCATGGTATATGTGCAAATATCCAGCAGTCTACCACTATCGATATTAACCCTTTCAGGGTCGAGAGGCCCTCTCCTAAACTCGTTCTCAGGGTCGAAAATTTTTCGGAAAAAAAAAAATCTTATGAAATGATAGAGAATCTTTACTTGATCATATTGACACTAAAAGTATGAAGTTTGATGGAAAACTTAGGGAATTACGCTCTCGTGAAGTTAGCGGTCTCGACGATGTTTACGCATCTGCGATTTTGCCCACTTTGAGCCCTATTTTCGGCTAATTCCATTGTTCTAGTCGACCAAACTCATAGCTATTTCTTTAGAACTCTATTTTTTCTATCGACTGAGTACAAGAAATTGCCCATTTACCGATTTCAACTACCCAATAACGTGGTCAGGAATTTGCAATTTGGACAATTTCACAAAATTTAAGAAATATGATAATTTCAAAATAGGGTCCAGAATGAACAATGCAGACATTCCTGGTTCTAAAATAACATTTTCTTTGTTCATCAGTCATGTCTCCAGGCTGCTCTGATGTTACTCTTGCTTTCTATTTTGAATTTTTATTCAAACAAAAAATAGAAGTTCTACTGTTATGCAGACTACTGCAATATTGTAATAATTGTATAAATAATGTCAACCCATTCATGACTGCATATTAGAATGGCTACTTGGACATTTATTGGAAAATGACATCATTTGTTAACTTTTGAGCATTGGCAAAAATCGAGCATTTTCCCTACCTTGAGCTCCATTTCAAGGTTCTTTTCATAGTAAAACGAATCAAAATCACCTCTATTTTTATAATATGTTTTCCATTCTATCAAATGAGACCAAGAAAATGAGAATACAACCATAAATACTATATGAAAATAGGCCACAAATTCGGCATTTTAATTAAAAAAAATGGTCAGTTTTTTTTTTCTCATTATGTACTGTAGGATTTTTTTTATATGGTGCACACTGACCACACAGACACATTCTCTCACATGTGGGTGTACCAGCTTTCTCCTGCTTGATTTGAAACCGCTAGAATTTATGAGTACTTAACCCTTTCAGGGTCCGTGCCGTAGATCTATGGCTTTACATTCAGGGTCCAAACCGTAGATCTATGCCATGAGCTCAGCTCACTCTGATAAGCTGAGTGGTAAATTTGGGCGTAGATGTGAGAGAATACGTCTATGTGGTATGTGTGCACCACATAAATCCTGCAGCACACAATGTATAATGAGAAAAAAAACTGAGACCATGATTTTCGATTAAAACGGCGACTTTGCAGTGTTTTTTCGTATGCTGTTTATAGTTGTATTTGCGATTTCTTGGTCTCATTTTATAGAATGGAAGACATATTACAGAAATAGAGATGATTTTGATTGGTTTTAACACTGGAAATGGCTTGAAACTGAGCTCAATACATGCCAGTTGGTGGGTCTAATATACATTCACAAATAAGAACATAAGAACATAAGAACGAAGGAACACTGCAGAAGGCCTACTGGCCCATGCGAGGCAGGTCCAAGTCTCCTACCGGCTTAAGCCAATGCACCCAACCTAGTCAGGTCAGGTCACATTGACTTAAGGGAGGAACACGGCAACCGACCTGGTAGCACAAGCTATCAGGTCTAACTCACACCCACCCACATCTACTCATGTATTTATCCAACCTATTTTTAAAGCTACACAACGTTCTGGCCTCTATAACGGTATTTGGGAGTTTGTTCCACTCATCCACAACTCTATTACCAAACCAGTACTTTCCTATATCCTTCCTGAATCTGAATTTTTCCAACTTAAAACCATTGCTGCGAGTCCTGTCTAGGCTAGATATTTTCAGCACACTATTTACATCCCCTTTATTTATTCCTGTCTTCCATTTATACACCTCAATCATATCCCCCCTAATTCTACGTCTTTCTAGAGAGTGCAGTTTCAGGGCCCTTAGTCTATCCTCATAGGGAAGGTTTCTGATACATGGGATCAACTTTGTCATCCTCCTTTGTACATTTTCCAGAGAATTTATATCCATTCTGTAATACGGTGACCAAAACTGTGCAGCATAATCTAAATGAGGCCTAACCAAGGATGTATAGAGTTGAAGAACAACCTGAGGACTCCTATTATTTATGCTTCTTGATATGAAGCCAAGGATTCTATTAGCTTTATTGCGAACACTTATGCACTGTTGTCTTGGTTTCAGATTACTGCTAACCAGAACTCCTAAATCTTTTTCGCAATCCGTAATATTAAGATCCACATTATTTAGTTTATATGTGGCATGGTTATTGTCCTGTCCAACATTTAGAACTTTGCATTTGTCTATATTAAACTGCATCTGCCACTTCTCCGACCACTGCATCAGTCTATTCAAATCTTCCTGGAGTGCTCGAATGTCCTCGTCAGAATGAATTCGACGGCCTATTTTGGTGTCATCGGCAAACTTGCCGATGTCGCTCTTTATGCCCTCATCTATGTCGTTTATGTAGATTGTGAACAGCAGGGGGCCCAACACTGACCCCTGTGGAACACCGCTCGTGACGCTTCCCCACTCTGATTTCTCCCCATTTATGCAAACTCTCTGCTGCCTATTTGTCAACCATGCCTCTATCCAGGAAAAAATTTCTCCTCCTATTCCATGTGCTTTAATTTTCCTCAATAGTCTCTGATGTGGGACCCTGTCAAAAGCCTTACTGAAGTCCATATACACAATATCATATTCATTACCATGATCTACCTCCTCAAATCTTCTTTCTTTCTTTCAACACACCGGCCGTATCCCACCGAGGCGGGGTGGCCCAAAAGGAAAAACGAAAGTTTCTCCTTTTACATTTAGTAATATATACAGGAGAAGAGGTTACTAGCCCCTTGCTCCCGGCATTTTAGTCGCCTCTTACAACACGCATGGCTTACGGAGGAAGAATTCTGTTCCACTTCCCCATGGAGATAAGAGGAAATAAACAAGAATAAGAACTAGAAAGAAAATAGAAGAAAACCCAGAGGGGCGTGTATATATGTGCTTGTACATGTATGTGTAGTGTGACCTAAGTGTAAGTAGAAGTAGCAAGACATACCTGAAATCTTGCATGTTCATGAGACAGAAAAAAGGACACCAGCAATCCTACCATCATGTAAAACAATTACAGGCTTTCGTTTTACACTCACTTGGCAGGACGGTAGTACCTCCCTGGGCGGTTGCTGTCTACCAACCTACTACCTAGAACCTCCTCAAATACCTTAGTGAAAAAAGTTAATAAATTCGTAAGGCAGGAACGCCCCTTTGTAAAACCATGCTGAGATTCGTTGATTAATTTATGTTTTTCAAGGTGGCTACGAACTGCCTCGGCAATTATTGATTCCATAAATTTTCCCACTATGGAGGTTAGGCTTATTGGTCTATAGTTCGAAGCTATGGACCTGTCACCTGTTTTGAAAATAGGTATCACATTTGCCATTTTCCACTTATCTGGCACCATGCCAGTTTGTAGTGATATGTTGAAAAGATTAGCCAAAGGTGTGCTAAGCTCCTCTTTACATTCCTTTAGAACCCTTGCATACAGTTCATCAGGGCCTGGGGATTTGTTAGGTTTTAATTTATCTATTTTCCTAAGGACCATGTGGTGATGATATTTATACAATTATTACAATAATGCATAACAGTAAATCTTTTATTTTTTTGGTTTGAATAAAAATTCAGTATGTGAATAAAAAATCAAAATTGAATTCATTTGTAAAGCCTCAAAACATAATTAATGAACAGAGAAAATGTTAATTTAGTGCCAGGAATACCTACATTGTTTATTCTGGACCCTATTTTGAAATGGGAATATTTTGAACTTTGTGTTAAATTGGCCAAATTACCAATTTTCTATCACTTCATTTTGTAGTTGAAACAGTTGACTTGGTGATTTCTTGTGCTCAATCGATAGAATAGAAGTAATACTAGTGAAATAGCTAAGAATTTGGTAGACTGGAATAATGTAATTGGCCTAAAATGGGAGTCAAAGTCGGCAAAATCGCCGATTCGTAAATATCGCTGGCACATCAAATTCGCGAGAGCATAATTTCGTCAGTTTTCCATCAAATTTTGTGCTTTTTGTTTTATTACATTCAGAAAAAGATTCTCTACCATTTCACTAGAAAAAATAATTTTTTTTTTTTTTAAATTCTTGGACCCTGGTGTGCACTTTGAAATTTGGCCTCTGGACCCTGAAAGGGACATACAGTGGTTCCTCGTTGTTCGTAATTAATCCGTTCCTGGAGCCGTTACTATAAACAAAATTTACGATTTGCGAATCAATTTTCCCCATAAGAAATAATGTAAATACAATTAATCTGTTCCTGACACCCAGAAGTATTAAAACAAAAAAATTTTTAACATGAAATATACATGTAGTACATAAACAATACAATGGGAAATGATGAATGAAACATTAACAGCATAACACTTACCTTTATTGGAGATTCTTCTTAGCCCTTTCAGGGTCCGTCCCGTAGATCTACGGCTTTACGGTGAGTGTCCAAACCGTAGATCTACGCCATGAGCTCAGCTCACTCTGATAAACTGTGAGTGGTACATTTGGGCCTAGATATGAGAGAATACATCTATGTGGTATGTGTGCACCACATAAAACAGATCCTGCAGCACACTGTGTATAATGAGAGAAAAAAACTGAAATCATGATTTTTCGATTAAAACAGCGACTTTTCAGTGTTTTTTCGTATGTTTTTTATAGTTGTATTTGCGATTTCTTGGTCTCATTTGATAGAATGGAAGACATATTACAGAAATAGAGATGATTTTGATTGGTTTTAGCACTGGAAATGGCTTGAAACTGAGCTCAAAGTAGCGGAAATGTTAAATTTTTGCCGATATTCAAGAGTAAACAAACGACCTCACACATCTAATACACGTCAGCTGGTGGGTCTAATATACATTCACAAATATGGTGATGATATTTATACAATTATTACAGTATTGCATAACAGTAAATCTTCTATTTTTTGGTGTGAATAAAAATTCATTATGTGAATAAAAAATCAAAATGGAATTTATTTGTAAAGCCTCAAAATGTAACTAATGAACAGAGGAAATGTTAGTTTAGTTCCAGGAATACCTACATTGTTTATTCTGGAGCCTATTTTGAAATTGGAATATTTTGAACTTTGTGTTAAATTGGCCAAATTAACAATTTCCGATCACTTTATTTTGTAGTTGAAACAGTTGATTTGGCGATTTCTTGTGCTCAATCGATAGAATAGAAGTAATACTAGTGAAATAGCTAAGAATTTGGTTGATTGGAATAATGTAATTGGCCTAAAATGGGAGTCAAATTCGGCAAAATCGCCGACTCGTAAATATCGCTGACACATCAAAATTCGCGAGAGCATAATTTCGTCAATTTTCCACCAAATTTTGTACTTTTTGTTTTATTACCTTCACAAAAAGATTCTCTACGATTTCATAAGAAAAAATAACAAATTTTTTTTTTTAAATTCTTGGACACTGGTGCGTGACTTCAGATTTTGGCCTTGGACCCTGAAAGGGTTAGTGTATGGGAGACACCTCAGGTACCATTTGCTTTTCTGGGGTTGCTTCTCTTCTCTGTTTCTTAATGCCACTAGGACCACCTTGAGAGTCACTGGAGTCCTGTCTCACAAAATAACTGTGGAGAGAGCTTTGTTTCTGACATCTCTTTAACACTTCCCTAAAATGGCCCAAGACTTTGTCACTGTACATGTTGCCAACCTGGATTGCAACAACCTTGTTAGGGTGATGTTTCTCCATAAAGCTTTCCATCTTACCCCACATAGTAAAAATCTCTTTAATTTCTGAAGAAGGCACCTTCTTCTATCTCTCTTCCTCCTCCTCTGCAGCAAGATTCTGAGCTGCGATGTGTTGCTCTTCCTGCTGAAGCTCTTGCAGCTCCTCAGTGGTGAGCTCTTCATTGTGGTCTTCCACCAATTCTTCCACATACTCCAAACTCACATCCAACCCCATGGAACTCCCCAGTGCCACCATTAATTTTACAACAGATATAGCCTCATTAGGGTCAGTCCCAAATCCTTCAAAATCCCTCTTGTCGACACAATCTGGCCACAATTTTCTCCAGGCAGAGTTCAAAGTCCTGGTAGTCACTCCCTCCCAAGCCATACCTATAAGGGTTATGCAGTGGAGGATGCTGAAGTGTTCTCTCCAAAATTCCCTTAGGGTCAAGTGAGTGTCTGTGGTCACAGTCAAGCACCTGTGAAACATTGCTTTTGTGTAGAGTTTTTTAAAGTTTGCAATAACTTGCTGGTCCATGGGTTGGAGGAGAGGAGTGGTATTCGGGGGCAAGAACTTTACTGTGATGAACCCAAACTCCTCGAAAATTAGGTCATCCAAGTTTGGAGGATGAGCAGGTGCATTGCCCATTACTAGCATGCACTTGAGATCCAATTTCTTTTCCAGGAGATACTCCTTCACACTAGGGCCAAACACTTCATTGAACCACTCGACAAAAATTTCCCTCGTGACCCATGCCTTACTATTAGATTTCCAAAACACACACAATTTACTCTTCATAACATTGTTTTTCCTGAACACTCTGGGATTTTCAGAATGGTACACTAGTAATGGCTTCACTTTGAAATCCCCACTAGCATTAGCGCAGAACATTAGCGTCAGCCTGTCTTTCATAGGCTTATGTCCTGGCATTGCCTTTTCCTCTTGTGTAATGAAGGTCCTCTTTGGCATTTTCTTCCAAAAGAGGCCTGTTTCGTCACAATTGAACACTTGTTCAGGTTTCAGTCCTTCACTGTTTATGTACTCCTGGAATTCATGCACATATTTTTCAGCCGCCTTGCGGTCCGAACTGGCAGCCTCGCCATGCCTTACCACACTGTGTATGCCAGTACAGTTCTTAAATCTCTCAAACCAGCCTTTGCTGGCCTTAAATTCACTCACTTCACCACTATTTGCAGGCAATTTCTTTACCAAATCTTCATGCAACTGCCTAGCCTTTTCACAAATAAACGAAGTCATAAGAGTATCTCCTGCTAATTGTTTCTCATTTATCCACACCAATAATAACTTCTCAACCTCTTCCAGTACTGGTGATCTCATTTTTGTCAGTATAGTTACTCCCTTTGCAACAACAGCATCCTTGATTTCCTTTTTCTTGGCCACTATGGAACATAAGGTTGTGTAGGGTTTCTTATACATCCTGGACAGTTCGGCCACACTTGTACCACTTTCATATTGTTCAATGATGGTTTTCTTAAATTCAATCGTATTTCTCACCTTCTTTACCACAGGCTTGGCACTAGGAGCTTTCTTTGGAGCCATAGTAGCTTATTTAGTACTTGCAAGCACTAAAATAAATGGAATATTATGAAATATTTCGCTGGAGCACGCGAGGAGACCTTCGCTCACTGGTAAACAATGCCAGACTGGCTGCCGACCTGGCTAACGCCGTGCGTACGCGTCCCGGACGAACTACTACTCGTGAGTCAACCTATGAAAAGCGAGTCCATGTTTATATGAAAATACCCCTATGATTGACAAATTTTACGATTGCCGGGAACTACGAAAAGCGGGGGACTACTGTACTTCAAAAACGGTGGCTCGTAAGACGTATATATACGACCGAAACAGTCAAAGGGTTAGGCGTCGTAGTATATTATATGTTGGTGGGGTGGCCAGGAGGGCTACCACACCTGACTTCTTATAGTATATACTACTCACCTTTTGCCCTACATAAAGACTACAAATATTTTGAGGTAAATAATGAGTGTACTGTGTGTGTATTTTGCTTTTATTGTTTTTTAATGCCTAGTTCTATTTCTAACTTAATATACGTTAGTGTAAACTTGTTATCTGGCATTTATATGCATTTATTAGTGGAAAAAATGGCATTCTGCTTTCCAGCAGTGTCTGCTTTGTGATGGTAGCCTGGAACTTAACCTGCCGTATAAGTGGGGCCCTACTGTACAAGATCCAGAAATGAAAAAATGACCATACTGCTGGGAATGGAAGAAAAGTTGATGATGCTTCGAGGAATGGTGTTAATACATTACCAGTAGATAGTAATGTAGATAGTGGCGGTCAGGAAAAACTGCACCAGCCACAAAAAATCCTGGCAAACAGAAATCAAATCTGTGCAGATTCTATGCCTTGGGGATCTGTAGGCATGGAATATCTGGAAAACCAGGTGGGACGTTCAGTTTTGACCATCCTAAAAAATATACCATGACCTCATGATCAAAGGAGTATGCAGTTCTTCTTGTAAACTATTTCACCCTGAAATGTGTTATTCTTCAGTCCATGAAAGACAGTGTTAAAACACTTACTGTCAGGCATACCATTTAAAGGAAACAAGAAGGTACAAATCACACAGACCTTGGTAAACAAGCCATGGTAGTTACAACTAATCAGGAGAAAGAATTTTTAGTGCCAGGAAGAAAAAAAAACTGGCAGGAAATGAAAGAAATATTACACCACCTCGGATCTCTACTGGAGTGAAGGCACAGTCAGTGTCCCCCACTTTAGAACAACAGATATTAGTACCAGTAAATAATGCACCCCTCCATACCATCAATATGACAATACAGTGAAGCCCCGGTTCGCGATATTAATCCGTTCCTGAGAGCTCATTGTAAACCAAAATTATCGGAAAGCGAATCAATTTTCCCCATAAGAAATAATGGAAATCAAATTAATCCGTGCAGGACACCCAAAAGTATGAAAAAAAAAACTTTTACCACATGAAATATTAAGTTTAATGCAATAGAATAATTGCAATAACAACAATAACAATAGAATAATAACAATAGAATAATTGACACTTACCTTTAATGAAGATCTGGTGATGATTGATGGGATGGGAGGGGGGAGAGAGTTGAACCTCTTGTTTAGAAGGGGAATCCCCCTCCATTAGGACTTGAGGTAGCTTTTCCTCCTGAGTAATGTAGGTCCTGCTTGGCAATTTCTTCCAAAACAGGCCTGTTTTGTAACAATTAAACACTTGTTCAGGTTTCAATCCTTCAGCCTTTATGTACTCCTTGAATTCATGCACATATTTTTCAGCCACTTTGTGGTCTGAACTGGCAGCCTCACCATGCCTAATCACACTATGTATGCCACTACGATTCTTAAATCTTTCAAACCAACCTTTGCTGGCCTTAAATTCACTCACATCACCACTAGTTGCAGGCAATTTCTTTACCAAATCATCATGCAACTGCCTAGCCTTTTCACAAATGATCTCTTGAGAGATGCTATCTCCTGCTATCTGTTTTTCATTTATCCACACCAATAACAGTCTCTCAACATTTTCTAACACTTGTGGTCGCTGTTTTGAAATCACAGTTGCACCTTTTGCAAGAACAGCTTCCTTGATTGCCATTTTCCTGCTGGTTGATTGGGGTTTACTATACAACCTGACCAGCTCCGACACACCCACTCCACTTTCGTACTTTACAATTCTCTCTTTCTTCATTTCAATAGTCATTAGCACCTTTTTTCTCGAAGGGTTGGCACTAGAAGCTTTCTTGGGGCCCATGGTGACTTATGTTGCAGAAACAAGCACCAAAAACAGTGATAATATGGATAATTTGGAATGTACCGAATGTATCCTTAGATGCGCGCACACTGGCTGGCTTGTAAACACTGGTACACATGGGGAAGTTCAGGCCACATGTGGACACATCTCGTACGAATCGCATCGCATCGCATACCGGGTTTTGTAATGGGAACCGAGGCAAATTTTTGGCGATATAATACATTGGTTACCGGATTTATCGGATGCCGATAGCATTGCGAACCGGGGTCCACTGTATTTGTATTTGCAAATATACAGGGTAAAACCATCAACAAACAACAAAATACCTTTCATTAGTGGACTTCTTGCAGAGTCAAATGCAACGTTTGTGGCTTTCACGGAGCCCCAGACAAAGGATCACCTTGATAATGAAATATGGACCCCAGGATATAACCTATTCAGTTGTGACAGAATAAACAGACAACAAGGGGGATATGGCCTGTATGTCACAGTCACTCATTTGCTTGGAATTACTAAACACCACAAATGATGTATTTGAAATTTTGGCAGTAAAGATTGAAAACTAAAACCTTGTCATTGTGGTTGTATGCAAGCCACCTGATACAACTTCCCAACAGTTTAAGGCACAGCTTATGAAAATTGACTGCCTTCTAGAAAATCTTCCAACTCAGGGGCGTCATAAGGGGGGGGGGAGAGGGGGTGCCCTGGGTGACACCATAGAGCGTCTAAAGAAGGTGACACTAATGCCCAAAACAGTGCTGCACCAACATACGAGAAGAATCTTTCGTTTCTATATAGCCTATTATATATTAACAAAGTACAAATAAGCCTTTACAGTGGAACCTTGACTTATGAGTTTAATCCGTTCCAGGAGCTAGCTCGTAACTCAATTTACTCGTATATCAAATTAATTTTCCTCATTTAAATTAATTGAAAAGCCATTAATTCGTTCCAGCACTCTGGAGATACCAGAAAAAAATACTTGAATATGATGCTATTATCAACTGTACTGCTTTTTTATCTATCACAATTCATCTAATATGACATAATAAACAATATAATTAGCACAGAAATATGATAGATACTCTAGAATGAATAAAATAGGCCATAATATGGTGGCAGAGGCAGCGGCAGAAGTGTCCGCCATTTCTTTCCCAGTTTGACTATAGTATCTTCCCATGTTCTTGCTGTAAGAGAAAATGGAGTATTTTTGAGGCTAACTGCAGTAGATCACTAAGACCCATGGTTAGAAAAAAGAAATTTGGACAAATGACTGTAAAAAAATGCAAACAAGCACGAGAGAACTGCCCCCACAGGGATGTAAACATGTTTACTGCTTACCAGCTCTGCCAACTAGCAGAAGCAATCTGAATTATTATTACATACGTATTATGCATTATTTTTATTAATTTAGGGAACTGAAGCTCTATCATTATTATAATAAATATTATTATTATTATTATTATTATTATTTTAGGGAACTGAAGCTCTGTTGTTATAATAATAATAATAATAATAATAATAATAATAATAATATTATTATTATTATTATTATTATATTGTATTATTATTATTATTATTATTATTATTATTATTATTATTAATTTAGGGAACTGAAGCTCTTTCATTATTACAATAGTACAGTAGACCGCCACTGAAGAATTGCTGCACAATTTTATGTAACACGTCATATAATTAATTTAACATGGTTCAGTTTGTGGGAAGGAAAAAAATTCTCTTTTGCTCAAGCGGCCACCCCCCACCATCCCCCCCCCCTTCCCCCCGACACCACCCTACCATCCCAGCATTCATAATTCATATGTGTCCAGTCTCTCTCTGCTACAAGGCAGCTGTGTTTGTCAATTGTGTTATGAAATTTTAATTACTATATCTTGTATCTGCCAAGCAATCATGACACCCACTAGCCATACCAGTGTTGCTGAAAGTGGCACGATGAGGTATAAGCACTTAAGTCTTAGAATTAACAAAGATATTAGACAAGAGATAACCTGTAGCTGTAATTGAAGTGTTACTTTGTACACAGAAAAAGAGGTAAACATGAGTTTGTGTGACTGACTGAATGATTGAACTGACTGACTTACTGAATGACTAGACTGACTTACTGAGTGACTTGACTGACTTACTGAATGACTTGACTGACTTACTGAATGACTTGACTGACTTACTAAGTGACATGCCTGACTTACTGAGTGACATGACTGAATGACTTTGACTGACTGACTGAATGACTTGACTGACTGAATGGCTTGACTGACTTACTGAATGACTTGACTGACTTACTGAATGACTTGACTGACTGAATGACTTGACTGACTTACTGAATGACTCGACTTACTGAGTGATCTGACTGACTTAATGAGTGACTTGACTGTAATATTATATTGTTATTATTGCTCAGAAGAAAGAGAATGATGTCCATGGAATTAAAGCATGAAATCATAGATAAACAAGCGAGGTGTCCAGGTTTTGGGTTGAGGGAGGGGGGAGCTGGCTCGTAACTCAAATGTTGGCTCAAAACTCAGAGCAAAAAATCGACCCAGGGACGGCTCGTTTCTCAAAAACCTCGTAAGTTGGGACACTCGTAAGTCAAGGTTCTACTGTATAGGGAAAATAATTGATTTTGATGATGTGATAGATGATTTTGCAGGATTGAAGGTAAGGAAATGTAATATCAGATACATTGAGATGCTACCTGTTCTCAAGGTCAAATTGGAACTAGTATTTCCCTGATATTGCAGTGTTTTTCTTTATTTTTCCAGTTTTTTTTTTTTGCTTGTTTTAGTATTGTTGAAGATAAATAAAATGTAGGATCTGTTGCTTGTACTCAAAGTGGTATTTGAGCTTATGTTTCCTCAATATTACTATGATTATTTATTTTATCATTAATAAAGTTGAGAAGTATTCTGCTGTTCAGTTTATGGCCCTAAACGTTCTCATTGTTAAACATTTGTCACTGGTCATGCAGTAGTGACATAACTGGAGTTTACTCCCCCATCCCCCCACCCTTGGATTTTATGGAGGTGACACCAAAGATGCTGCCCCGGGTGACACCAGAGATTCCACCCCGGGTGACACTAACTCTAGTGATGCCTCTGTTCCAACTTCAACCCCAGATATTTTGTTGCTGGGTGATTTCAACTTAAGACACCTAAAATGAAGGAATGTGGCAAATAACCTGGCAGAGATAACCCCAGGAGACAGCTCGGATAAAAATTCGCACACACAAGTTATTAAATCTCTTCAACAAATTCACCTTAAGCCACAAAAAAGTGGAGCCAGCAAGAATGGAAAATACACTTGACCTTGAAGATTGAGACACTTATGCAATATATGGGAATCTTTATTCAGGAAACGCTTCACCACACAGTGGCTTCATCAGTCCAGTACAAAGCAGAAGGTGTAAGGAGAGGAGGAGTTTGAGGTAATCAGTCCCTCAGCCTAGAGTCGATGTGTTCAGTCCATCAATCTTGTAGAATTTACAGCATAGGGCCGTAGACATGGCTTATATACTGTAGTCAGGTGAGGCGAAGCAGGAGGAGGCAGGGTCATAGTGGTACCATCCACTAGTCGAAGTAGGTCTTCGTCCAAAGGTTGGACAAGTGTTGAAGAATTCTTTGTAACAAGATCCCATGATGCTGCAGTGTCTGACAGTTGTGATGAATGGTTTGAAAAACCCGACAAGTTGAAGATTGAGACACTTATGCAACATATGGAATATTTGGTAGGTGGATCTATAACTGCCTAACAAATAGAACACAACGAATAATAATAAACAGAGTAAAGTCTGAAGTGGCTACAGTGAAAAGCTCTGTTCCACAAGGTACACTATTCGCTTCCATTATTTTCCTCATCCTCATATCTGACATAGACAGGGGTAAGTCACAGCACCATATCCTCCTTTGCTGATGATACCAGAATTTGCATGACAGTATCATCCATCGAGGACATTACAAGTCTCCAAGCAGACATCACCCAGATCTTGAAATGGGTCACAGAAAACTATGAAGTTCAATGAAAACAAATTTCAGTTTCTCTGTTATGGAAAACTAAAGGAAATAAAAACTTGATCAGAGTATAAAACAAATTCTAGCACACAATAGAGTGAAAAACTAATGTGGAGGACCTAGGAGTGGTAATGTCAGGGAATCTCACTTTTAACCCTTTCAGGGTCCATGCCGCAGTTCTACGGTTTTGAGTTGAGGGTCCAAACCGTAGATCTATGCCATGAGCTCAGTTCACTCTAATAAGCTGTGAGTGGTAAATTTGGGCCTAGATATGAGAGAATATATCTATGTGGTATGTGTGCACCACATAAAGCAAATCCTGCAGCACACAGTGCATAATGAGAGAAAAAAAACAGCGAATTTGCACTGTTTTTCATATGTTTTTTATAGTTGTATTTGCGATTTCTTGGTCTCATTTGATAGAATGGAAGATATATTGCAGAAGTAGAGATGATTTTGATTGGTTTTAGTACTGGAAATGGCTTGAAACTGAGCTCAAAGTAGCATAAATGTTAAATTTTGCCGATGTTCAAGAGTAAACAAATGACCTCCCAAGTCTAATACACACCAGCTGATGGGTCTAATATACGTTCACAAATGTGGTGATATTATTTATACAATTATTACAATATTGCATAACAATAAATATTCTATTTTTGGTTTGAATAAAAATTCATTATGTGAATAAAAAATCAAAATTGAATTAATTTGTAAAGCCTGAAAACATAACTAATGAACAGAGGAAATGTTAATTTAGTGCTAGGAATACCTTCATTGTTTATTCTGGACCCTATTTTGAAACTGGAATATTTTGAACTTTTTGTTAAATTGGCCAAATTACCAATTTTCGATCACTTTATTTTGTAGTTGGTGATTTCTTGTGCTCAACCGATAGAATAGAAGTAATACTAGTGAAATAGCTAAGAATTTGGTCAACTGGTATAATGTAATTGGCCTAAAATGGGAGTCAAATTCAGTAAAATCGCTGATGTGTAAATATCGCTGAGACATCAAAATTCGCGAGAGCATAATTTTGTCAATTTTCCATCAAATTTCATACTTTTTGTTTTATTACCTTCAGAAAAAGATTCTCTACCATTTCATAAGAAAAAATAAAAAAAAAATTTCTTTTTTAAATTTTTGGACCCTGGTGCACACTTTGAAATTTGGTCTGTGGACCCTGAAAGGGTTAAATATCACAACACTCTACCATATCTGCTAGAAAAATGATAGGATCAATAATGAGAACCTTCAGAAGTAAGGTTGCCAAACCGATGATGATTCTCTTCAAATTACTTGTTCTCTTTAGGCTGGAATATTGCTGTACACTAATGGCCCCTTTCAAGGCAAGCAAATATACAGAGAAATTTCACTGTACGTATAAGTATAATAAAGCACCTAAATTACTGGGAACAGTTGAAGTTCGTTGACCTTGGAATGCAGGTGAGAAACATACATGATAATATACACTTGGAAAGTCCTAGAGGAACTAGTCCCAAATCTGTACATGGAAATCACTCCCTTCAAAAGCAAAAGGCTCAGCAGGCAGTGCAACATCCCCGCGATGAAAAGTAGGGGTGCCATGAGTACTTAAGAGACAACACAGTAAGTGTTGGGGGCCCAAGACTGCTCAACTGCTTCCCAGCATACATAAGGGGGATTACCAACAGACCCCTGGCTGTCTTCACAAGGGAGCTGGACAGGCACCTAAAGTCAGTACGTACTTGACCAGCCGGATGCTGAGGTCACTTGTCAGTACGCTGAGGTTAGTGGTCACATGTGGTCATACCTGTCCTAAGCTGTCTGGGATTAGTGTGAGGTGTTACCTAGCACCATGGCTTGTTGTAGTGTTTTAGAATCTCAGGCTAAAGTGTTGAAGAAAGAGATTCTACTTCTTTAGGAGGAAAATAGGAGGCTGAAGGTTCATCTAGATGGGTTTGAGAGTGAGCGTGAGATGGTGGTAGCTGGTGAGGAGGAAGAAGTTACCAGCAATGATTTGGAGAGTGGCAGCTGCTTTAAGTGGCAAGTGGTTCACAATTCAGGAAGAAGGATGATAAGGAAGGTTAATAAAGAAGATGTGAAGGTAGGAAATCGATTCTCTGTTTTCCAAGACGAGTGTACTTTAATGGTTAGTGAGATTAAAGGTACCACTGACTCCCCTGCTTATCAAGGTAAGAATATTCTGATTGTGGGAGATTCTCAGGTCAGATATATGGTCCGTGCTTTTTGTAACAGAAATAGAAAGGTCAGATAGAGGATGTGTCTCCCAGGAGCTGGTGTTGGTGACATAGTCAGCAGGTTGGATAATATTATGTCAGGTAATGGGAACAAGCCCATTATCTGTCTTAGTACTGGTGAAAATGACATTGGGAATGGCAGGAGACAGGAGCTGCTGGATAAGTGTAGGTCAGCCATAGATGTAGTCAGGTCTAAGGGAGGGATCCCAGTCATATGTAGCATCTTTCCTAGAAGGGGAGTGGGCAATGAATGGATATCTTGGGCAATTGGTATAAATTGCTGGCTAGACAGGTACTGCAAGGAACTTGCAATCCCATTCATTGATAACTGGGACATATTCTATGGCAAACGTGATATATATGCAAGGGATGGGGTTCATTTCTCTCGTGCTGGAGGGGGGTTATTGGTGACATGTCAAGGACTTTAAACTGGTAGATTATTATAGAGGTATGGGTGTCTGTGGGAAACAATCAGGCTGCAGTACTAGGGTTGAAAACAACAGATATAACCAGGATGCCTCAGGGATATGTTTAAAAAGCAATATTCAAAAAAAGTTGCTAGTAAAGACAAAGCAATTGATCAGCAAACAAGGAAATAAGATAGATGAGCTAAGATTACTTGCAAGTGCAGGTAATATAGATATTATTGCTATAACAGAGACCTGGTTCAACTTGAAAGATAGAGAAATGCCTTCTGAATGCAACATACAGGGTTATAAACTCTTCCATACTGATAGGGTCAACAGGAAGGGTGGTGGAGTGGTGATATATGTCAGGGATGATTTAAATTGTTGTGTTAGACATGATATAAGATTAGAAACATCGGACACAGTATCTGTTTGGCTTCAGTTTCTCGAGGGTCGTGAAAAGTTAATTTTGGGTGTTATTTATAGGCCCCCAAACCTTGATAGACAGTGCAGTAGCTGCTATGGGACAAAATTCATAAGGCATCTAGATATGAAAATGTTGTGTTAATGGGATATTTTAACTTTAGACAAATTGATTGGAACAGTGTGACAGGAAACCTTGAATCTAGTGACATTCTTGATATGGTTCAGGATTCCTTTTTAAAACGGTTTGTGACAGAACCAACTAGAGGAAACAATCTGCTTGACTTGGTTCTTACCAAAAAAGAATCACTAGTTAATGATCTTGAGGTTAATGATGAGCTTGGGAAAAGCAATCACAAATCACTTAGTTTCAATATATCATGGAATTGCCCGGATAACTGCAATCAAATCTCTGTTCCAGACTTTCACTTGGCCGATTTCATGGGACTGAAAAATTACCTGGGTGGGCTAAATTGGGATGTCCTGACTATGGGTCAGGTAGGTGATCTTGGTTGCCAATATGATGTTTTTCAGAGCATAGTTCTAGCTGCCCAGACAACTTTTGTTCCAAGTAGGAAAATTAGATCTAACAAAAATGATCCCAAATGGATGAACAATAGATTAAAACATCTCATTGGTCAAAAGAGAGGCATATATAGGCATATCAAAAGAGGGGATGGGCAGTTAAGAAATCAATATATTCAATTAAAGAGAGAAATAAAAAAAGTAATAAGAAAAGCAAAAAGGGATTATGAGGCTAAGGTCGCAAGGGATTCAAAGACTAACCCAAAAGGGTTCTTTCAGGTATACAGAAGTAAGATTAGGGACAAGATTGACCCACTTAAGAGTAACTCTGGTCAGATCACTGACAGTGATAAGGATATGTGTGAAATTCTAAATACCTACTTCCTCTCAGTTTGTACCTAGGAAGATAAAAGACCCGGGCCGGGAGAATACCGGCGAAAAAAAAAAAAAAGATACTAGTGAAATTCCAGAAATAGTAGATTATGTAGAACAGGATGATAATAAACTGCACGATTGCAGTAACTAGTGATATGGTCCTCAGACGAATAGAGAAATTAAAATCTAACAAATCTCCAGGCCCTGATGAACTGTTTGCAAGGGTGTTAAAGGAATGTAAAGAAGAGCTTAGCATACCTTTGGCTAATCTTTTCAACTTATCACTACAAACTGGCATAGTGCCTGATAAGTGGAAAATGGCAAATGTAATACCTATTTACAAGGCTGGTGACAGGTCCTTACCTTTGAACGATAGACCAGTAAGCCTTACCTGCACAGTGGGAAAATTTATGGAATCAGTAATTGCCGAAGCAATTCGTAGCCATCTTGAAAGCCATAAATTGATTAATGAATCTCAGCACGGTTTTACAAAGGGGTGTTCCTGTCTTACGAATTTACTAACTTTCTTCACTAAGGTATTTGAGGAGGTAGATCATGGTATTGAATATGATATTGTGTATATGGACTTCAGTAAGGCTTTCAATAGAGTTCCACACCAGAGGCTATTGAGGAAACTTAAGGCACACGGAATAGGAGGAGAAATTTTTTCCTGGGTTGAAGTGTGGTTGACGAATAGGCAGCAGAGAGTTTGCATAAATGGGGAGAAATCAGAATGGGGCAAGTCACAAGCGGTGTTCCACAGGGGTCAGTATTGGGCCCCTTGTTGTTCACAATCTACATAAATGACATAGATGAGGGAATAAATAGTGACATAAGCAAATTTGCTGATGACACCAAAATAGGCCATCCAATTCATTCTAATGAGGATGTTAGAGCACTCCAGGATGATTTGAATAGATTCATGCAGTTGTTGGAAAAATGGCAGGTGCAGTTTTAGACAAATGCGAAGTTCTAAATGTTGGACAGGAAAATAACCATTCCACATATAAACTAAATAATGTAGATCTTAATGTTTCGGATTGTGAAAAGGATTTAGGAGTTCTGGTTAGTAGTAATCTAAAACCAAGACAACAGTGCATTAGTGCTCGCAATAAAGCTAACAGAATCCTTGGCTTCATAGCAAGAGGTATAAACAATAGAAGTCCTCAGGTTGTTCTTCAACTTTATACTATATCTTTGGTTAGGCCTCATTTAGATTATGCTGCACAGTTTTGGTCACCGTATTACAGAATGGATATAAATGCACTAGAAAACGTACAAAGGAGGATGACAAAGTTGATCCCATGTATCAGAAATCTTCCCTATGAGGATAGACTGAGGGCCCTGAATCTGCACTCTCTAGAAAGGTGTAGAATTGGGGGGGAATATGATTGAGGTGTATAAATGGAAGACTGGAATTAATAAAGGGGGTGTAAATAGCGTGGTAAAAATATCTAACATGGACAGGACTCACAGCATTGGCTTTAAATTGGAAAAATTCAGATTCAGGAATGATATAGGAAAGCACTGGTTTGGTAATAGAGTTGTGGAGGAGTGGAACAAACTCCCCAGTACCGTCATAGATGCTGGGACGTTGTGTAGTTTTAAAAATAGGTTGGATAAATACACGAGTGGGTGTGGGTGGGTGTGAGTTGGACCTGACTAGCTTGTGCTACTTTGTCGGATGCACTGCTCCTCCCTTAAGTGATGTGTCTGACCTCACTAGGTCAAG
This sequence comes from Cherax quadricarinatus, assembly GCF_038502225.1. Classification (NCBI taxonomy): domain Eukaryota; kingdom Metazoa; phylum Arthropoda; class Malacostraca; order Decapoda; family Parastacidae; genus Cherax; species Cherax quadricarinatus. Next base: position 41,302,049 of record NC_091293.1, read on the forward strand.
GCATTGGCTTAAGCTGGTAGGAGAATTGGAGCTACCTCACATAGGCCAGTAGGCCTGTTGCAGTTTTCCTTCTTACTTATGTTCTTATGTTTCTTATGACTGTTGTGTGTGGCCAGCAGCAACAGCCTGATTGATCAGTCCATGATTCACCGCAAGGCCTTGTCATGGACTGGGCCACTGGGGCGTTGACCCTCGGAACATCATTCAGGTATACTCCAGGTGTGAAACTTGCTTACTGTAAGCTAGTTGTGAACTTGTTATAAAATAAGTGAAATTGGGTAAGTTTCTCCAGCAGGAACAAGTTTAAATTGCAATAAGGCCATCCACCAGCAAGACAACTTGACAACATGTAAATTCTCAACTTGCAAACCTGATGCTTTTGTTTATTGCATTTGTTGCAACTAATATTTATTTATAAAAAAAGGTGTTGCTATATACATAAATAAGGAAATTTGGGATTTGGTAATAATGAAAATACTACTTAATAAACTAACTCTCATCTTGCAGCTTTTTAAATGTGTCTTCAAACCAGAACTGTGAACAAAACTTCCTAACTATGTTTGGGTAGGAATGAATGTTAATTAGTAAATCCACAGTTCATGAATCTGCAGATAGTGAAGGAGAAGTGTCTCACTGTTAGTCGATACATAAGTGTAGATTCTATTTGTGGCATATCTTTAGAAAAGAGCACTGGTTTAGTAATAGAGTTGTGGAAGAAACTCCTGAGTATTGTCAATGAAGTAAAAAACTTTGAGTAACTTTATAAATAGGTTAGACAAGTACATGAGTGGGTGTGAGCTGGACCTGCCTATCAGGGATTAGTAGACCTGCTGCTGTGCTCCTTCTTCCTTATGTTCTTACACTCACCTCTCATTGGTTTCCATCAAGAGGTAAAGTTATTTGTGTAGTATGGATTTTTTTTCTACCATAGCCATTTTCCATGAAGGTGCGATGGTCCAAAGATGAAAATCCATTCACCATCATTCACTCAATAGCTGTCTTGCCAGAAGTGCACAGACATCACAATTCAGTGGATGTATTTTTTTTTTCAACAAACTGGCCATATCCCACTGAGGTAGGGTGACCTAAAAAGAAAAATTAAAGTTTTTCTTTTTAAATTTAGTAATTTATACAGGAGAAGGGGTTACTAATTCCTTGCTCCCGGCATTTTAGTTGTTTCTTACAACACACATGGCTTATGGAGGAAGAATTCTGTTCCACTTACCCATGGAGTCAGTGGATACATACTGTAATAATTTTTTTTGTAATAATGTTGGTAGATTGTAAAATGGAAGCCTGTAATTGTTTTACATAATTGTAGGATTGCTGGTGTCTTTTTTTTTGTTTCATAAATGTGCAAGATTTCAGGTACATCTTGCTATTTCTACTTCACTTAGGTCACACTAACATTTTTTTTTTTTTATTATTAACACACTGGCTGATTCCCACCAAGGCAGGGTGGCCCGAAAAAGGAAAACTTTCACCATCATTCACTCCATCACTGTCTTGCCAGAAGGGTGCTTTATACTACAGTTTTTAAACTGCAACATTAACACCCCTCCTTTAGAGTGCAGGCACTGTACTTCCCATCTCCAGGACTCAAGTCCGGCCTGCCGGTTTCCCTGAATCCCTTCATAAATGTTACTTTGCTCACACTCCAACAGCACGTCAAGTATTAAAAACCATTTGTCTCCATTCACTCCTATCAAAACCTCCTTTACCCCCTCCCTCCAACCTTTCCTAGGCTGACCCCTACCCCGCCTTCCTTTCACTACAGACTGATACACTCTTGAAGTCATTCTGTTTTGTTCCATTTTCTCTACATGTCTGAACCACCTCAACAACCCTTCCTCAGTCCTCTGGACAACTGTTTTGGCAATCCCGCACCTCCTCCTAACTTTCAAACTACGAATTCTCTGCATTATATTCACACCACACATTGCCCTCAGACATGACATCTCCACTGCCTCCAGCCTTCTCCTCACTGCAACATTCATCACCCATGCTTCACACCCATGTAAGAGCATTGGTAAAGCTATACTCTCATACATTTCCCTCTTTGCCTCCAAGGACAAAGTTCTTTGTCTCCACAGACTCCTAAGTGCACTGCTCACCCTTTTCCCCTCATCAATTCTATGATTCACCTCATCTTTCATAGACCTATCCGCTGACACATCCACTCCCAAATACAGTTGTCCCTCGTTTTTCATAATTAATCTGTTCCTGGAGGAGCTACTGTAAACGAAATTTACGATTTGTGAATCAATTTTCCCCATAAGAAATAATGTAAATACAATTAATCTGTTCCTGACACCCAGAAGTATTAAAACAAAAAAATTTTTTACCTGAAATGTACATTTTTTTTTTTTATTATCACACTGGCCGATTCCCACCAAGGCAGGGTGGCCCGAAAAAGAAAAACTTTCACCATCATTCACTCCATCACTGTCATGCCAGAAGGGTGCTTTACACTACAGTTTTTAAACTGCAACATTAACACCCCTCCTTCAGAGTGCAGGCACTGTACTTCCCATCTCCAGGACTCAAGTCCGGCCTGCCGGTTTCCCTGAACCCCTTCATAAATGTTACTTTGCTCACACTCCAACAGCACGTCAAGTATTAAAAACCATTCGTCTCCATTCACTCCTATCAAACACGCTCACGCACGCCTGCTGGAAGTCCAAGCCCCTCACACACAAAACCTCCTTTACCCCCTCCCTCCAACCTTTCCTAGGCCGACCCCTACCCCGCCTTCCTTCCACTACAGACTGATACACTCTTGAAGTCATTCTGTTTCGCTCCATTCTCTCTACATGTCCGAACCACCTCAACAACCCTTCCTCAGCCCTCTGGACAACAGTTTTGGTAATCCCGCACCTCCTCCTAACTTCCAAACTACGAATTCTCTGCATTATATTCACACCACACATTGCCCTCAGACATGACATCTCCACTGCCTCCAGCCTTCTCCTCACTGCAACATTCATCACCCATGCTTCACACCCATATAAGAGTGTTGGTAAAACTATACTCTCATACATTCCCCTCTTTGCCTCCAAGGACAAAGTTCTTTGTCTCCACAGACTCCTAAGTGCACCACTCACCCTTTTCCCCTCATCAATTCTATGATTCACCTCATCCTTCATAGACCCATCCGCTGACACGTCCACTCCCAAATATCTGAATACATTCACCTCCTCCATACTCTCTCCCTCCAATCTGATATCCAATCTTTCATCACCTAATATTTTTGTTATCGTCATAACCTTACTCTTTCCTGTATTCACTTTTAATTTTCTTCTTTTGCACACCCTACCAAATTCATCCACCAATCTCTGCAACTTCTCTTCATGTAGTTTTCTTAAATTCAATCATATTTCTCACCTTCTTTACCACAGGCTTGGCATTAGGAGCTTTCTTTGGAGCCATGGTAGCTTGTTTAGTACTTGCAAGCACTAAAATAAATGGAATGTTATGAAATATTTTACTGGAGCATGTGAGGGGACCTTCGCTCACTGGTAAACAATGCCAGACTGGCTGCCACCACGGCTCACGCCGTGGGTACACGTCCCGGACGAACTACTACTCGCGAGTCAACCTATGAAAAGCGAGCCCATGTTTATACGAAAATATCCCTATGGTTTCCGAAATTTATGATTGCCGAGAACTATGAAAAGCGAGGGACCACCGTATCTGAATACATTCACCTCCTCCATACTCTCTCCCTCCAATCTGATATCTAATCTTTCATCACCTAATCTTTTTGTTATCCTCATAACCTTACTCTTTCCTGTATTCACTTTAAATTTTCTTCTTTTACATACCCTACCAAATTCATCCACCAACCTCTGCAATTTCTCTTCAGAATCACCCAAGAGCACAGTGTCATCAGCAAAGAGCAACTGTAACAATTCCCACTTTATGTGTGATTCTTTATCCTTTAACTCCACACCTCTTGCCAAGACCCTCACATTTACTTCTCTTACAACCTCATCTATAAATACAGGAGGGCCCCACTTATACGGCAGGTTAGGTTCCAGGCTACCGCCGTAAAGCGGAAACCGCCGTAAAGTGGAACACCCTTTTTTTCCACTTATAAATGCATACAAACACTAGATAACAAGTTTACACTAACATATATTAAGTTAGCAATAGAACCAGGCATCAAAAAACAATAAAAAAGTACAATACACACATAGTGCACTCATTACTTACCTTAAAATATTTATAGTCTTAATCTAGGGTGAGACAAGTAGTATTTATTGTAAGAAATCAAGTGTGGTATGTATGGTAATAGCCAGGCTACCTTATCAGGCCACCCCACCCACACATACTATTCTATGATATTTAAGCATCCCAGAGCGATAAAATGTATATACAGTTCACTCATTACTTACCTTAAAATATTTGTAATCTTAATGTAGGGTCAGGAGTAAGTAAATGAGATAAAACGAGTAAATGAGAGAGAGAAAGAATGAGTACATGAGAGGGGACAGGCGCAGAGTTATGTAAACAAACCAGGCGAACGTAAGTTTTGTAAACAAACGAAGTGTACACGTCTGGTTTGTGTACAAGTTACATTGTGTACAGGTTGTCTCTACATTGATACGGTAGAATTAATAAAGAAGAACACTCCCATTCTCATGTAACATGATTTTGAGAAGAAATGAAGCTCTGAGTGAAGGCAATGGAAATAAGTCACACTGACTTTTTTGGGTTATCCTAGGTTCTCTACACGTATGATGTTATGTATGATAATCTATGTAACTGTATTTGTGTATACCTGAATAAACTTACATACATACGAAAGGAATAATTTTCTACAGTTACCCCCAGTAACACATTTTCTCTTATGTTAGATTAGAGAAAATGTTAATCTTGCCGTCACTTGTACAAGTTATGTGGCTCCCACATCTTATATTTATGTTTATTTATTCTATTGTGGGGTGTATTTATCATCTTTTTATGTTATGTATCGTGTTTATTATATAATTTTGAAAAAAATATCATGGATGGATTAATGAAAATGTGTATATTAACGTAATATATGACATTTAATGAGACTCGGTGAGTATTGTTTTTATTATTATCATTTCTAATATGGCGTCACTTGTGCAAGTCGTCTGCTACCACATCTCACATTTATGTTTATTTATTCTACTGTGGGGTGTATTTATCTTATTTACATGTTATGCATCGTGTTTATTATATAATTTTGAAAAAAATATCATGGATGGATTAATGAAAATGTGTATATTACCGTAATATACGACATTTAATGAGACTCGGTGAGTATTGTTATTATTATTATTATCATTTCTAATATGGCGTCACTTGTGCAAGTCGTCTGCTACCACATCTCACATTTATGTTTATTTATTCTACTGTGGGGTGTATTTATCTTATTTATATGTCATGCATCGTGTTTATTATATAATTTTGAAAAAAATATCATGGATGGATTAATGAAAATGTGTATATTAACGTAATATACGACATTTAAATGACTCGATGATTATTATTATCATTACTAATATGACGTCTGGAGACATAAGACACTTACCAATTTTAATGTGTACCTGCATGCCAGCACAGTATGTAAGTTTATTTAGGTACAGGTATACATAAGTATAATTATCAGAGTATATATAAAATATGAAATAACTTAAAAACATATGAAATTTTGGAGTTTCCAGACAAAATGGAGAGACTTAGTGCTTACTGAGCTCATGGAGAATGTAAACAAACAGGGTGGGGCACGGTGACCGTATTAGAAAGTCAGGTGGGGGGGAGCCGTATAGCGAGTTTTGGTCATAATTTGAAATGTCCGTATTAGCAGAACGCCGTAAAGTGAAACGCCGTAAAGCGGGGCCTTCCTGTATATTGAACAACCATGGTGACATCACACATCCTTTTCTAAAGCCTGCTTTTAGGAAATAATCTCCATCTTTCCTACATACTCTAACTTGAGCCTCACTATCCTCGTAAAAACTCTTCACTGCTTTCAGTAACCTACCTCCTATACCATACATCTGCAACATCTACCACATTGCCCCCCTATCCACCCTGTCATACGCCTTTTCCAAATCCATAAATGCCACAAAAACCTCTTTAGCCTTATCTAAATACTGTTCACTTATATGTTTCACTGTAAACACCTGGTCCACACACCCCGTACCTTTCCGAAAGCCTCCTTGTTCATCTGCTATCCTGTTCTCCGTCTTACTCTTAATTCTTTCAATAATAACTCTACCTTACACTTTACCAGGTATACTCTACAGACTTATCCCCCCTATAATTTTTGCACTCTCTTTTGTCCCCTTTGCCTTTATACAAAGGAACTATGCATGCTCTCTGCCAATCCCTAGGTACCTTACCCTCTTCCATACATTTATTAAATAATAGCACCAACCACTCCAAAACTATATCTCCACCTGCTTTTAACATTTCTATCTTTATCCCATCAATCCCAGTTGCCTTACCCCTTTCATTTTACATACTGCCTCACGAACTTCCCCCACACTCACAACTGGTTCTTCCTCACTCCTACTATATGTTATTCCTCCTTGCCCTATATATGAAATCACAGCTTCCCTATCTTCATCAACATTCAACAATTCCTCAAAATATTCCTTCCATCTTCCCAATACCTCTAACTCTCCATTTAATAACTCTCCTCTCCTATTTTTAACTGACAAATCCATTTGTTCTCTAGGCTTCCTTAACTTGTTAATCTCACCCCAAAGCTTTTTCTTATTTTCAACAAAATTTGTTGATAACATCTCACCCACTCTCTCATTTGCTCTCTTTTTTCATTGCTTCACCACTCTCTTAACCTCTCTCTTTTTCTCCATATACTCTTCCCTCCTTGCATCACTTCTACTTTGTAAAAACTTCTCATATGCTAACTTTTTCTCCCTTACTACTCTCTTTACATCATCATTCCACCTATCGCTCCTCTTCCTCCCCGCACCCACTTTCCTGTAACGACAAACTTCTGCTGAACACTCTAACACTACATTTTTAAACCTACCCCATACCTCTAACTTGTACAAGCATATATATGCACACCCCTCAAGGTTTTCTTCTATTTTCTTTCTTGTTCTTGTTTATTTCTGCTTATCTCCATGGGAAAGTGGAACAGAATGCTTCCTCTGTAAGCCATGTGTGTTGTAAGAGGTGACTAAAATGCCAAGAGCAAGGGGCTAGTAAGCCCTTCTCCTGTATATGTTACTAAATTTAAAAAGAAGAAACTTTTGTTTTTCTTTTTGGGCCACCCTGCTTATGTGGGATATGCTCAGTTTGTTGAAAAGAAGAAGAAGAAAAAGACAACGTGTAAGGTATGAGGACACATATGCAACTAATGTGACGTTTTACTGTGGCAACGTTTCGTTCTCCATGAGCTTTATCAAGCCATCTGCTTGACTAAGCTCCTGGAAAGTGAAATGTTGCCGCAATAAAATGTTGCATTAGTTGCACATGTGTCCTTTTACCTAACATTAATATTTGTCTCTGATAACAGCTTGTATGTTTTTACCCCATAGACTGCAGAGTTGAGCATGAAGAGCCAGTAAAACATGAAGTGTATAGTGATGACGAGGAAGCTGTAGATGATCCAGGGAGAAGAGGATATAAAGAGGTGAGTTCAGATACAATGTTTTTTATTCTCTGCAAAAAAAAAAAAAAAAAATTTATTAAAGTGTTTACATTTCAATATTTCCAATATTTTTTAACAGTTTAATTAAAATAGTGATCTGTCAGACCTGTTTAGAGTAATTGCAAATCTGTTGCTAGTAAAATTCTACAATTCACTACCTTCTTTTTAGATGAGACTGTAATATACAGTTTAAAACTTGTATAGGAGGACCCCACTTGGACAGCAGGTTAGATTCCGGGCTGCTGCTGTAAAGCGAAAATTGCTGTAAAGTGAAACATAGCCTTTTTTCACTTTCAAATGCATATAAAAAGCCTGAAAACATGTTTACACTTAACGTGTATTAAATTAAGTGAGCAATAGAGCTAGGCCTAAACAATGCATATACAGTACACACATTACTGCCGCTTCTATAAACAAACTGGCCATATCCCACTGAAGCAGGGTGGCCCAAAATGAAAAAAAAAGTTTCTTTTTAACCCTTTCAGGGTCCGTCCCGTAGATCTACGGCTGGTCGGTGAGTGTCCAAACCGTAGATCTACGCCAAAATTCTAGCGCCGTCAAATTTAGCGCGAAAGCGCTCATAGGCCTACATATGAGAGAATGGGTCTGCGCCGTGGGTGTGCGCCGTAAACAAAAAATCTAGGCGCCTGCATAGCATTGTGGGAACGCCGGCTCAGTCACCCTTGTTCACCATGCCTCGTCGCAAGTCAGCTCTCACTCCCCGGAAAATTGGGACTCTCCTCTTCCTGTCTGATAGTTCTGACACTGATGGAAGTGGAAATGAAGACGAATTCTACGGCTTTGATAAGTTAGTGACCGAAAATAATGACCAGGATATCGATAATAGTGCAGAAAACCCCGACGATCCTCGACCTTCTACCTCTGGTGTGGGCACTCGTGACTCACGGTCGGGTGTTCCTAAACGTAAGAGAAAACTAATATTTTCCCGTGGCCTGGCCTCTGACTTCAGTAATGACGATGATTCTGACGTGGATTGTGATTTTATTGCGCTCGACGATCATTCGAGTAGTGATAGTGAGGAAACATATTCACCAGTGAAGCGTCGGTATGTTCGCCGCCGCATGCGCTCGGGTAGTGTACCCTATGCTGTGCCCAGGGGACGGAGTACATCCCGGAGTACATCCCGTGGCCCTACACCCGTTTTAGGTAGTGATAGTGAGGATGATGTGGCTACACTTGGCATGGATGGGCCACAGACATCAGTGGATGGTGTTAGTGGGGCTGGTGGTGGTAGTGGCACCGCCATGCGTGACTCGCTGTGCCACGCGGGGACCCACGCTGCTGACTCGTCAGTTCAAGGACAAAGCGGAGCGTCACCCACCAGCCCGCCACAACCACCCGTACAACCAGCCTATGATGTCCAGTATTCACCAGCAAACCGTATCTGGGATTGGCAGCAAAATCCCAATTTTGTTCCCAGCCCTCACCACTTTGATGACTCTCAAAGTGGAATTCTACCTACCTGTCCCCTTGGAACCACGGCCAATGAACTGGAATTCTTTGAATTATTCTTTGACCAGCCATTGATGGAAATTATTGTCAGGGAAAGTAATAAGTATTTTCAGTACACCATGGCAAATACGATCTTATCACCACAGTCAAGACTACACAGGTGGAAAGAGACGACTGTTGCAGAAATGTATTTGCTTTTTGCAACAATAATGCTTATGCCTCACGTCTATAAGCATAATATAAAAGCATACTGGTCCACAGATCGGCTAATTTGTACCCCATCCTTCAGTGAAATAATACCAGTGAACAGGTTTATCTTACTGTTACGTATGTTGCACTTCTCTGACAAAACCAGGCCTGACAGAAGTGACAGATTATACAAGATTAGAAATGTTTTCATGTATCTCAAACAAAAGTTCAGGATATACTTTTATCCATTCAAGAATCTTGTAATTGACGAGTCTTTGATTTTTTTCAAAGGTAGACTGTCATTCAAGCAGTATATACCGAGCAAGAGGAACCGCTTTGGTATAAAATTGTTTGTACTCTGTGATTGTGACAGTGGCCTGGTGTTGGATATTGTTGTATACACGGGTAGTAAAACATTGAAAGATACCAAGATGTTATTGGGTATATCAGGTGACGTAGTGAGAAACATGATGGCACCTTATCTTGGTAAGGGCCATACATTATATACCGATAACTGGTACACAAGCCCATTACTCAGTGATTTCATGCGAGTGAACAAGACAGATGTGTGTGGCACAGTGCGTTCTAATCGTAAACATATGCCCAGGCTCAACGCAGGTGTTCGTGGTGATGACGTGCAGGTGTTTACTGCCAATGACATCATGGCATTATGGTGGCATGACAAACGAGATGTCACATTGTTGACAACCATTCACCGTAATGAAATGCAAGACAGTGGCAAAGTTGATCGAGTGACTAATGAACGTATTCGAAAACCAGTGACAGTGATTGATTATACACAAAACATGCGCTTGGTTGACAAGTGTGACATGCAGATTGGTTTTGTTGACTGTGTTCGTAAGAGTTACAAGTGGTACATGAAACTTTTCTTCCATCTCATGGACATTTCAATGCTGAATGCATATAATATGTACCAAATAAAGACTGGAAACAGACCACCGTATGGTGAATTTTGTTTGTCTGTTGTCAGACAACTCATAATGAAGTACCAGGTAACAACACCTGCAATACAACATGGTCCTCGAATTCATCACAATATACCCAAGCGTTTGAGGAGAGAAGGTGATCATTTCATAATACAGCTTCCTTCAACTCAAAAGAAATTTGCTCAGAAGAGATGCATTGTCTGTGCACAAACAAAACGACGGCAACAAAGACGCAAAGACACTCGGTTTATGTGTGAGGAATGTAAGGTGCCTCTGTGCATGGTGCCTTGTTTCAAGGAGTTCCACAAGCTCCAGCAGTTCTAAAACCATGTCCAGTGATTGTAAATATGTAAATATATGATAGAACATTAGTATTATACAATATTTGTGCATGTTTATTGTAATAAACAACAGTGGTAAACAATAATATGATAATAACTTTAGTGCGGTTATTGTGTTCAATACAGTGAGTATATATATATCAATTATATACAGTATTGGTCTCTCAGGCCCCAAATGTTAGTAGGAATAGAAAAAAATTGGAAAAGAAAAGAAAAAACAACTAAAACAACAAAATAATATAATACGAGTATGTGGAATTCGTCGATGTTGCCGCCACCACATCATTTTCTACAAACTTCTTGGCACTGTATCTCGGTAAGTACTGATCAGATTCTAATTTTTTTTTGTTTTATTACCTTCACAAAAATATGCTCTTTAATTCTGTAAGAAAAAATAATTTTTTTTTTTTTTCAAAATTTCTTGGACACTGGTGCGTGACTTCAGATTTTGGCCTTGGACCCTGAAAGGGTTAACTTTAGTAATGTATACAGGAGAAGTGGTTGCTAGCCCCTTGCTCCCGGCATGTTAGTTGTCTCTTACGGCATGCATGGCTCATGGAGGAAGAATTCTGTTCCACTTCCCCATGGAGATAAGAAGAAATAAATAAGAACAAGAGCAATTAAGAAGAAAACAGAAGAAAACCCAGAGGGGTGTGTATATATGTGCTTGTACATGCATGTGTAGTCTGACCTAAGTGTAAGTAGAAGTAGCAATACGTACCTGAAATCTTGCATGTTTCCTCTTCCCTTTCAACAAACCGGGTGTATCCCACTGAGGCAGGGTGACCCAAAAGGAAAAACAGAAGTTTCTCCTTTTAAATTTAGTAATATGTACAGGAGAAGGGGTTACTAGCCCCTTGCTCCTGGCATTTTAGTTGCCCCTTACAACACGCATGGCTTACAGAAGAATTCTGTTCCACTTCCCCAAGGAGGTAAGAGGAAGTAAACAAGAACAAGAACTAGTAAGAAGACAGAAGAAACCCAGAGAGGTGTGTATAAATGCTTGTACATGTATGTGCAGGGCTGGATTACCGCATAGGCAAACTAGGCATTTGCCTAGGGCCCCGCGCATTTAGGGGCCCCGCAGTCCAAGGGGTTCAGGGGCTCATCCAAGACTGCGCACATGGTGCAAGTGCAAAGGGGTCCCTACCTAAAAAGTTCAAGTGTTTGGAGAGTAAAATTGATTTTTAAAAATTAATCAAAACAAAAATAAATAATAAAATAAAATAAAATAAAAATAAATAAACCTAACCATAGATGGCAACACTCAACATGCCTTTGTTTACATCAGAACAGCTGTGTTTTCCCGCTAATGGGTGAGTATGGGAGATTCCTCTCCAATTTTCTGTAGTAATTACACGTTATCTAGACTTGTACTGTGACAAATTAACTAAAGTGTTGTTGATAGACATTGATGTGTATGGATAAATGTTTGTTTTCGCCTCTAAATGTTAAGGGAGGTACCTGATAGGGTTACTTGACCAGTAAAGACACATGGACCAGTAAAGATGCATTTTTGGTAAAAATACTATAAAGAAAAACCTAAAAACGCAAACTGACTTCCGTTTGTAGGTTTTAAAAGCACTTTGTCCTGTCTTTAAGTCTTTATCATTTCAATAACAGATCTCAATTGATTGATGTTCTACATCACTTCCGTCAAGTTGCGACGGAAGTGATGTAGAACATCAATTAATTTACTACATATTTCCCCAGAAACACATAAGCCACATCAGAAAATCGTTGGTTGGGTGAAACTGAAAATTGTCCCTGCATTCTTTAATTCTCATGTCCTTATCTATGGTGGTAGGCCATATATCATGCAAAACATAATGATTAGTTTAGTTATGAAAATGGTAATATAAATACCATTGTGCATTGTTCTTGGACTTGGTATGATTTCTGTTTAAGTAAATTGGAGATCAAGGAGGATGAATTAGTAAAATATTCGTAGCCCAAATCACTAACCTAATCTATGGTAAAAGTTCTGTATATGACTCCTTTCTGGTAACGCTTTGAATTTTTAGATGTACAGCCAGAGGAAAGGGGGCTACAAGGGCCATATCCCCCAATTGACAGAAAAAAAAATTTAATAATAATTAAAAAATTAATAATAATTGATAATGAAAAATTTGTATTTGCATGATTACAGACAGTGATACATCCTCATTATGGCATCTCGTGAACGTGATGTTGGACGTTCTTATGCGAGTGGGTCACAGAAAAGAAAGAAGAAAATTCAAGAAGAAGAACAGAAAAAGAAAGATGTAGGAAGCTGCAGAAAGATCACAGACATGCTCACGAAAACAGTTTCTGATGTTACCAGTACAGTTGAATCTGCAGATACGTCAGATCATACAGGAAGCCCTCCCTCCATTATTTCTCAGCCAGCATCTACTTCTTTTGTGTCTCCTCTCAATGTCTCAACGGACATTTCATCCACAGGATTTGTCTTAAAAGATCCTGCCTCATGGCCAAATGTAATCCCAGATTCTCTACGTAATGCTTTCATTGCAGAAAACTTCAGTCAAACTCTGAACATTGACTTTAGGAAATCAGCAAGGATTTATGATGATGGAAGTCGTCGTTGTTTAAAGTCATCCATGTTTTATAGGAAGCTTGCAAATTCAGAAATTGTGAAAAGATCATGGATGGTATACTCTGAAAGCTCAGGAAAAGTGTACTGTTCAGTATGCAAGCTATTTTCTACCAAAGAAAATACCTTCACACAGGGGTTCAATGACTGGAAAAATTCCAAGCGTTTCGAGGAACATGAAAACAGCACCACTCACAGGAGCTGCATTTTAACCAGTGTATTTCGTGCACAGAAAAAAGGCTTATTGGATTCTCATTTGGAAAATTAAACTGAAAAAGAGTGCACTTATTGGAGAAAAGTTCTAGAAAGAGTTGTTGCTGTTGTAAAATTCTTAGCTCTAAGAGGACTTGCTTTCCGTGGAGAAAATGAGGTTTTTGGTTCGGAAAACAATGGCAGTTTCCTAGGGATCATAGAACTGTTAGCACAATTCGATCCATTCTTAGCAAATCATGTGTCACGCCTTGGGAATGCAGGAAGAGGCACTGTATCTTACATGTCATCTACTATATGCAATGAATTTATTGAACTGATGACTAAGAAGGTCCCCAATAACATCATAGCAGCTGTGAAAACTGCAAAATACTTCGCAATAAGTGTAGATTCAACACCAGATATTTCACATACAGATCAATTGACATTCATTGTTCGCTTTGTCGACTCCAGTGGTAAGCCTGTAGAGCGCTTTATAAAATTCATTCCTCTTTCAGGCCATGATGGAGAAACAATGATGAATGTAGTACTGGATACTCTGCTTGAACATGATCTCTCTATTATGGATTGCCGTGGCCAGAGCTACGACAATGCAAGTAACATGTCGAGTAAATATAATGGATTGCAAGCCCGTATCAAGCAAATCAACCCACTTGCTGAATATGTGCCCTGCTCAGCACATTCTCTTAATCTTGTTGGGTCATGTGCTGCAGAGTGTTGTGTCACTGCAGTTTCATTTTTTGGACTTTTACAAGCACTCTTTAATTTTTTCTCTGCTTCAACGCATCGGTGGAGTATACTCAAGTCAACCATTCATGGAGATGTCATCAAATCATTATCAACAACAAGGTGGTCAGCGCAGCATGATGCAACACATGCTTTGAAAGACAGTTTTGCTGAAATACGTTCTGCTTTGATCCAAATAGCAGAGGATGAAGACCAGACAGCAACTACAAGAAGCGAAGCAGCCAGCTTAGCATCAAAATTGGAAGATTTTGAATTGGCCTTACTCTGTGTGCTTTGGGACTGTATTCTGGAACGGTTAAATGCCACGAACAAGACACTTCAGAAAACTGAAATTGAAATGGCTACTTGTGCTAACCTCTATGCAGGCTTAGTGGAATTTGTAAGCTCACTTCGCAATGATGAAGCTTTTGAAATGTTTGAAGAGAAAGCTAAACTGCTGGTGAAAGACTACAGTTACCGGGCTGATCATCAGCGGTCAAGGAAGAGGAAACGCAATTTTGAAGAGCCAGACAATGAAATTGTGTTGCTACCAAGGCAGAAATGTAAGACAGCTACATACTTCGTCATTCTGGATTCACTGATTACAGAATTGGTGAAAAGAAAAGAAATCTACCAGAATCTCAATGACAAGTTTGGATTTCTGTTCAAAATTACTACTATGCCAGATGCAGAATTGAGAGAAGCTGCATTAGAGTTGCAACAACACCTTTCAGCAGATGTTCAGGACACATTTGTTGAAGAAATAGTTCATTTTTCTGGGTATATGAATCAGAGTAAAGCTCCACCTGAAAAATGTGCGCCCTCAGCTGCTTTGAAACATTTAAGAAATGCAGGTATCTCAGAAACCTTCCCTAATGTTGACATAGTGTATCGCCTTTACCTAACACTTCCAGCTACTAACTGAGAAGGAGAACGTTCATTTTCTGTTTTGAAAAGAGTGAAAAACCAGCTCCGTTCAACAATGAGCCAAGACAAATTGTGTAACCTAGCCTTGTTGACCATTGAGTCTGATCTAACAAGAAATATTGATTTTCAGAATATAATTGATGATTTTGCCAATATGAAATCCAGAAAAAAGTTTATTTAAGAAGTGCCTGTGAATATAAACAATTCTTTACTTTCTTGAGTTTATATGATTTGATAGTCTTAGGCATGATGCAATGATAACAATAATGGTCAGTGATTTATAAAGGGAATAATAGTGCTGTAGTGGTTATACTGAATATAATAGGTACATGATGTCACTACTTTAATAGCCTAATCTAGTAATACTATGCTGTCTTGAGTTTATTCTCTTTAAAATGCATGATTTAACAAGATAGTTATAATGGTAGTAGGTTGGTAGACAGCAACCACCCAGGGAGGTACTACCGTCCTGCCAAGTGAGTGTAAAACGAAAGCCTGTAATTGTTTTACATGATGGTAGGATTGCTGGTATCTTTTGTCTGTCTCATAAATATGCAAGATTACAGGTACGTCTTGCTACTTCTACTTCTACTTACACTTAGGTCACACTACACATACATGTACATGTTTATTTATACACACTCATCTGAGTTTTCTTTGATTTTATCTTAATAGTTCTTGGTCTTATTACTTTTCCTTTTATATCCATGGGGAAGTGGAATAAGAATCTTTCCTCCGTAAGCCATGCGTTTTGTAAAAGTCAACTAAAATGCCGGGAACAATGGGCTAGTAACCCCTTTTCCTGTAAAGATTACTAAAAAGAATAAGAAGAAGAAAATTGTCAAAGTGGGAAGTCTGAATGTGCGTGGATGTTGTGCAAATGATAAGAAAGAGATGATTTTGGATGTTATGAATGAGAAGAAACTGGATGTCCTGGCTTTAAGTGAAACAAAGCTGAAGGGGGTGGGAGAGTTTCAATGGAGAGGAATAAATGGGATTAGGTCAGGGGTTTCAAATAGAGTTAGAGCTAAAGAAGGAGTAGCAATAATGTTGAAGGATAAGCTATGGCAGGAAAAGAGGGACTACAAATGCATAAATTCAAGGATTATGTGGAGTAAAATAAAGATTGGATGTGAAAAGTGGGTTATAGTAAGCGTATATGCACCTGGAGAAGAGAGAAGTGTAGAGGAGAGAGAGAGATTCTGGGAAATGTTGAGTGAATGCGTGGGGAGTTTTGAATCAAGTGTGAGAGTAATGGTGGTTGGGATTTCAATGCTAAAGTGGGTAAAAATGTTATGGAGGGAGTAGTAGGTAAATTTGGGGTGCCAGGGGTAAATGTAAATGGGGAGCCTTTAATTGAGCTATGTGTAGAAAGAAATTTGGTAATAAGTAATACATATTTTATGAAAAAGAGGATAAATAAATATACAAGGTATGATGTAGCACGTAATGAAAGTAGTTTGTTAGATTATGTATTGGTGGATAAAAGGTTGATGGGTAGGCTCCAGGATGTACATGTTTATAGAGGGGCAACTGATATATCAGATCATTATTTAGTTGTAGCTACAGTTAGAGTAAGAGGTAGATGGGAAAAGAGGAAGGTGGCAACAACAAGTAAGAGGGAGGTGAAAGTGTATAAACTAAGGGAGGAGGAAGTTCGGGCGAGATATAAGCGACTATTGGCAGAAAGGTGGGCTAGTGCAAAGATGAGTAGTGGGGGGGTTGAAGAGGGTTGGAATAGTTTTAAAAATGCAGTATTAGAATGTGGGGCAGAAGTTTGTGGTTATAGGAGGGTGGGGGCAGGAGGAAAGAGGAGTGATTGGTGGAATGATGAAGTAAAGGGTGTGATAAAAGAGAAAAAGGTAGCTTACGAGAGGTTTTTACAAAGCAGAAGTGTTATAAGAAGAGCAGAGTATATGGAGAGTAAAAGAAAGGTGAAGAGAGTGGTGAGAGAGTGCAAAAGGAGAGCAGATGAAAGAGTGGGAGAGGCACTGTCAAGAAATTTTAATGAAAATAAGAAAAAATTTTGGAGTGAGTTAAACAAGTTAAGAAAGCCTAGGGAAAGTATGGATTTGTCAGTTAAAAACAGAGTAGGGGAGTTAGTAGATGGGGAGAGGGAGGTATTAGGTAGATGGCGAGAATATTTTGAGGAACTTTTAAATGTTGAGGAAGAAAGGGAGGCGGTAATTTCATGCACTGGCCAGGGAGGTATACCATCATTTAGGAGTGAAGAAGAGCAGAATGTAAGTGTGGTGGAGGTACGTGAGGCATTACGTAGAATGAAAGGGGGTAAAGCAGCTGGAACTGATGGGATCATGACAGAAATGTTAAAAGCAGGGGGGGATATAGTGTTGGAGTGGTTGGTACTTTTGTTTAATAAATGTATGAAAGAGGGGAAGGTACCTAGGGATTGGCGGAGAGCATGTATAGTCCCTTTATATAAAGGGAAAGGGGACAAAAGAGATTGTAAAAATTATAGAGGAATAAGTTTACTGAGTTTACCAGGAACAGTATACGGTAGAGTTATAATTGAAAGAATTAGAGGTAAGACAGAATGTAGAATTGCGGATGAGCAAGGAGGCTTCAGAGTGGGTAGGGGATGTGTAGATCAAGTGTTTACATTGAAGCATATATGTGAACAGTATTTAGATAAAGGTAGGGAAGTTTTTATTGCATTTATGGATTTAGAAAAGGCATATGATAGAGTGGATAGAGGAGCAATGTGGCAGATGTTGCAAGTTTATGGAATAGGTGGTAAGTTACTAAATGCTGTAAAGAGCTTTTATGAGTATAGTGAGGCTCAGGTTAGGGTGTGTAGAAGAGAGGGAGAATACTTCCCGGTAAAAGTAGGTCTTAGACAGGGATGTGTAATGTCACCATGGTTGTTTAATATATTTATAGATGGGGTTGTAAAAGAAGTAAATGCTAGGGTGTTCGGGAGAGGGGTGGGATTAAATTATGGGGAATCAAATTCAAAATGGGAATTGACACAGTTACTTTTTGCTGATGATACTGTGCTTATGGGAGATTCTAAAGAAAAATTGCAAAGGTTAGTGGATGAGTTTGAGAATGTGTGTAAAGGTAGAAAGTGAACATAGAAAAGAGTAAGGTGATGGGGGTATCAAATGATTTAGATAAAGAAAAATTGGATATCAAATTGGGGAGGAGGAGTATGGAAGAAGTGAATGTTTTCAGATACTTGGGAGTTGACGTGTCGGCGGATGGATTTATGAAGGATGAGGTTAATCATAGAATTGATGAGGGAAAAAAGGTGAGTGGTGCGTTAAGGTATATGTGGAGTCAAAAAACGTTATCTATGGAGGCAAAGAAGGGAATGTATGAAAGTATAGTAGTACCAACACTCTTGTATGGATGTGAAGCTTGGGTGGTAAATGCAGCAGCGAGGAGACGGTTGGAGGCAGTGGAGATGTCCTGTCTAAGGGCAATGTGTGGTGTAAATATTATGCAGAAAATTCGGAGTGTGGAAATTAGGAGAAGGTGTGGAGTTAATAAAAGCATTAGTCAGAGGGCAGAAGAGGGGTTGTTGAGGTGGTTTGGTCATTTAGAGAGAATGGATCAAAGTAAAATGACATGGAAAGCATATAAATCTATAGGGGAAGGAAAGAGGGGTAGGGGTCGTCCTCGAAAGGGTTGGAAAGAGGGGGTAAAGGAGGTTTTGTGGGCGAGGGGCTTGGACTTCCAGCAAGCGTGCATGAGCGTGTTAGATAGGAGTGAATGGAGACGAATGATAGTTGGGACCTGACGATCTGTTGGAGTGTGAGCAGGGTAATATTTAGTGAAGGGATTCAGGGAAACCGGTTATTTTCTTATAGTCGGACTTGAGTCCTGGAAATGGGAAGTACAATGCCTGCACTTTAAAGGAGGGGTTTGGGATATTGGCAGTTTGGAGGGATATGTTGTGTATCTTTATACGTATATGCTTCTAAACTGTTGTATTCTGAGCACCTCTGCAAAAGCAGTGATAATGTGTGAGTGTGGTGAAAGTGTTGAATGATGATGAAAGTATTTTCTTTTTGGGGATTTTCTTTCTTTTTTGGGTCACCCTGCCTCGGTGGGAGACGACCAACTTGTTGAAAAAAAAAAAAAAAAAAAAAAGTTATAATGGCTGTTGGTAAATGGTTTTGGTTGTCTTGATGTACTTTCCCTATTAAATTTAATCTAAATAGCCAGAATGTATTTAATTAGACCTTAAACAGGCTCACACCGACCCCCCCCCACCCCCAAGCTGGAAGGGGTCGCTTCGCTTACCCGTAACTCAAAGGGGCCCCGCCAATCTGAATAGCATAGGGCCCGGAGACTTCTTAATCCGGCCCTGTGTATGTGTAGTGTGACCTAAGTATAAGGAGAAGTAGCAAGATGTACCTGAAATCTTGCATGTTTATGAGACGGAAAAAAGACACCAGCAATCCTACCATCATGTAAAACAATTACAGGTTTCCCTTTTACACTCACCTGACAGGACAGTATAGTACGTTCCTGGGCAGTTGCTGTTTATTAACCTGGCAAATTTTCTTCAGAACTCGACCTCATTCTGTTATTGTTGTCTCCAGCATATAAAATATGCCAGATTTCACTCCTAGTCAAGCCCTGATGTCTCCTTGTCATTGTTTCAAAACTGCTACTGAGGCTGTGTTACCTACAATAACCTGGGACTCGCCATAGTTAGGTCAAAGATTTATTTCCACATGATAACATGTAAAGCACCCTTCTGGCAAGAAGTGATGGGGTGAATGATGGTGAAAGTTTTTCTTTTTCGGGCCACCCTGCCTTGGTGGGAATAATAAAAAAAAAAAAACATGTTTGTACAGAGATGGGTGACATTTAGTTGTGCATGCAGGAAGCCCATGATTATGCAGAGCATTGTAGGCAAGTTTAAGCCTAATTTAAGATTACTATGGCAATAATTATTATTTGCTTGTACAGTGGCCCCCCGCATAACGATCACCTCCCAATGCGATCAATTATGTAAGTGTATTTATGTAAGTGCGCTTGTATGTGTATGTTTGGGGGTCTGAAATGGACTAATCTACTTCACAATATTCCTTATGGGAACAAATTCGGTCTGTACTGGCACCTGAACATACTTCTGGATTGAAAAAATATCGTTAACCGGGGGTCCACTGTATATAAGGACATTAACCCTTTCGATGTCAATTCCATTATATCGTGGCTTTGTAGCCAATGTCGGTCCCACAGTATGACACCATGAGCTCGGCTCACTCAGATAAGTTGTGAGCAGTAAATTTGAGCCTAGATTTGAGAGAATGGGTCTATGTGGTAAGTGTGTACTATATAAAAAAAATCCTGCAGCACGCAGTGCATCATGGAAAAACTGCAACCGTTTTTTGGTTTAAAATTGCAATTTTGCAGTGTATTTCTTTATGGCGTTTGTGATTTTATTCTCGGTTTCTTTGTCTCATTTGATAGAATGGAAGATATATTACAGAAATAGACATGATTTTGATTAGTTTAGAAATTGAAAGTAGCTTGAAATTGAGCTCATGGTACCTTAAATGTTCGATTTTTGCTGATATTCCAGAGTACACACGACGTCACTTGTTCAATACGCATCCAACAAGCAAGTCTTATATGCATTTAGGAATGCACTAACATTATTTATACAGCTATTACAATAATGCAGTAGCCTGCCTAAAATACAGCTATTACAATAATGCAATAGCCTGCCTAAAAGTAAATTTTCTATTTTTTGTGTGAATAAAAATTAAAAATGAAAAGCAAGTGTAATATAAGAGGGGCCTAGAGACATGACTAAGGAGCAGAGGAAATGTTTATTTAGTGCCAGGAATGTCTACATTGTTTATCCGGACCCTGTTTTCAAAATGGCAATTGTTGAATTTTGTATGAAATAGGCCAAATTACCAATTCTTGAGGGTAGGTAAATTGGCAGTTTCTTGTACTCATTTGATAGAAGGAATACTAGCCAAATAGCTATGAGTTTAATTGACTGGAACAATGGAATTGGACAAAGATAGAGTGTAACTGCTAACTTTGCAGGAGCGTAATCCTGCAAGTTTTCCATCAAATTTTGTATTTTTAGTTTCATTTCCTTCAGAAAAAGATTATCATTTCTTAAGATAATTTTTTTCTTAAACTCTTCAACCCTGAGAGCAAGTTTGTGAGCAGGCATTACTTGGAAATCTATCATGACCAATCACCTTAAACCATTAATAACCCAACAAAATGCTGCTATGTGGATGATCACCAATTCCTGAGCCAGACAACACACCCCTGCTTCTCTTCTAGAGTTTGAACATGCTTAATATACAAAATATTTACTCATATTATTTTACCTACTACGTATATATATAGAACATTAAGCTCCAATATAAATCCTCCTCTCAAACCTCTCCTTGATAGTTACAAGACACAAAACTCTTTGACAGTCCACACGTTCATCTCACCCTATGCAAAAATGTTGTGCTCATAAAGGGCCCTAAGATCTAGAATTTATTCCCCAAACCAGCAAAAGGCTCCCTGCCTGCCAAGTTTAGAGCTATAATAAAAAATCATCTCATCTCCCAAATTTAACTATACCAACACTAAATCATTTAACCAGTTTGAATCTACTAGTGAAATCCCAAAAAACTTAGGACCACAAGATCAGTCTAAAATATTAATACAGCCTCTCCTCACTTAGCGACGTACTATTTCACCGACGCCTCGGACTTACGATTGGCTCTCTGACCAGTATTTATACCTAAATAATGTATATTAGAGGTGATTTCCTCAATTCTGTTTATTACAATATACAGTATACAGTGGACCCCCGCATAACGATTACCTCCGAATGCAACCAATTATGTAAGTGTATTTATGTAAGTGCGTTTGTACATGTATGTTTGGGGGTATGAAATGGACTAATCTACTTCACAATATTTCTTATGGGAACAAATTCGGTCAGTACTGGCACCTGAACATACTTCTGGAGTGAAAAAATATCGTTAACCGGGGTCCACTGTACTGCTGTATAAACATTTAAAAATACAGGTCTCCCTCAACATTCGCGAGAGCTAGGGGAACAAGAACCTTGCAAATGTTGAAAAATTGTGAATGTTTGGTGCCCCAATATATTGTACGGAAATACAGTGGACCCCCGGTTAACGATATTTTTTCACTCCAGAAGTATGTTCAGGTGCCAGTACTGACCGAATTTGTTCCCATAAGGAATATTGTGAAGTAGATTAGTCCATTTCAGACCCCCAAACATACACGTACAAACGCACTTACATAAATACACTTACATAATTGGTCGCATTCGGAGGTGATCGTTATGCGGGGGTCCACTGTATAATACAATACTGCTTCCTTAACCTATTGAACTATGAACAGTCACAAAACACACGAAAACATCGTAAAATATTGTACTACTAGTGCCAGCCCTTTGGTAAAGAAGGTGAGAAAAACTATAGAATTCAAGAAAGAACTTGTAGCAGGGTACCTAAGTGGAGGAGGAAGAGAGAGGGGAGAATGTGCCTTCTTCAGTGATTCGGTGATTCTACGATATGTACGATACTAAAGCAGCATAAGTCGATAAAGGCTATAGTGCCAGCCAGCGATGAAGTGTAGCATTAACAATGTAGCAAATAAGTTAAGCAGTTAATCGACAGAAAAAGGACAGCACGAGCTAGGCTCGTGCTGGGGTTATACAGGGTAACTGACAACACCGCCATCTCTAGTCTCTACTGCCTCTAATGCTGCCTGCACCACCACTATGTATGGCTTATGTCATAGTGGCCCTTATACACCCAACAACAACTTAGCAATATTTGTGACATAATTAATGATGTATTTTATTCATTCTAGAGTATAAGTCATGTTTCTATGTTATTAATATTGCTTATTATGTCATATTAGATGACTTGTGATAGATAAATAAGCCGTAGTAGAGTTGATATTAGTGTCATATTGAAGGACTATCTTGTCCTATCTCCAAACACACTCTGCCACTGCCACAGTTCCTAAGATATGTAATGACATATTTTAAATATGATTGGGCGACTGGGAATTCGCGAAAGTTTGAAGCCCACGAAAGTGGAAAACACAAATGTTGAGAGAGACCTGTATACCAGAAATGTTATAAATGGTGTAAAGGTGACATTAAAACAATATCAGAGATGGTTGACACAAATCCACTACCATTATGCTCCTCATTTAGCAATGAATTCATTTACTGACGGGGTCGTAGGTCCCTATCTCCGTCATTAAGTGAGGAGAGGCTGTACATGCTTAACCCTTTCAGGGTCCAAGGCCAAAATCAGAAGGGGTGCCCCAGTGTCCAAGAAATTTTGAAAAAAAAAAAATAATTTTTCTTATAGAATTAAAGATAATAAAAAAAAAAATTCTGATCAGTACATGTACTTACCGAGATACAGCGGTGGGAAGCTGACCCAAAATGACCTGGTGGCGGCAAAATCAGTGACTTCCGCAAATTCGCATTTTTTATTTTACGTTTTTTATACTTTTTTCTTTTCTTTTCTAATTTTTTTCTTTTTCTAATAACATTTGTGGCCTGTGAGCCCAATATAATGTATATTGTATAAGTGTACACTCATTGTATTCAACACAATAACTGCACTAATTTGTTTATCATTATATTGCTAACAAAACTTATTTACAAGTTTATTGTAAACAAAACGATGAAAATATTAGTGCAGTTATTGTGTTGAATACAATGGTACCATATAGTACCATATGGTACAATGGTGCCATAGGGTGCAATGGTACCATATACAGTGGACCCCCGGTTAACGATATTTTTTCACTCCAGAAGTATGTTCAGGTGCCAGTACTGACCGAATTTGTTCCCATAAGGAATATTGTGAATTAGATTAGTCCATTTCAGACCCCCAAACATACATGTACAAACGCACTTACATAAATACACTTACATAATTGGTCGCATTTGGAGGTGATCGTTATGCGGGGGTCCACTGTAGTACAATTGTACATATGGTACAATGGTACCATATGGTACAATGGCACATGATACAATGGTACCATATGATACCATGGTACCATATGGTAGAATATGGTACAATGGCACTATTTGGTAGAATGGTACCATATGATACAATGGTACCATATGGTGCAATGGTACCTTATGGTACCATATGGTGCAATGGTACCTTATGGTACCATATGGTGCAGTGTACCATGTAGTACATTGTACCATACAGTCCAATGATACTATATGGTTCATTGTACCATATGGTACTATATGGTACTGTTGTATTCAACACAATAAACACACTAATATTTTCATCATTATTTTTTACAATAGTTGTTTACAACAAAAATATGCAAAAATGTTCTATATTAGTAATGTTCTATTATATATTTACAAGTTTACCTGGAGTTTACCTGGAGAGAGTTCCGGGGGTCAACGCCCCCACGGCCCGGTCTGAGACCAGGCCTCCTGGTGGATCAGAGCCTGATCAACCAGGCTGTTGCTGCTGGCTGCACGCAAACCAACATACGAGCCACAGCCCGGCTGATCCGGAACTGACTTTAGGTGCTTGTCCAGTGCCAGCTTGAAGACTGCCAGGGGTCTGTTGGTAATCCCCCTTATGTGTGCTGGGAGGCAGTTGAACAGTCTCGGGCCCCTGACACTTATTGTATGGTCTCTTAACGTGCTAGTGACACCCCTGCTTTTCATTGGGGGGATGGTGCATCGTCTGCCAAGTCTTTTGCTTTCGTAGTGGGTGATTTTCGTGTGCAAGTTCGGTACTAGTCCCTCTAGGATTTTCCAGGTGTATATAATCATGTATCTCTCCCTCCTGCGTTCCAGGGAATACAGGTTTAGGAACCTCAAGCGCTCCCAATAATTGAGGTGTTTTATCTCCGTTATGCGCGCCGTGAAAGTTCTCTGTACATTTTCTAGGTCGGCAATTTCACCTGCCTTGAAAGGTGCTGTTAGTGTGCAGCAATATTCCAGCCTAGATAGAACAAGTGACCTGAAGAGTGTCATCATGGGCTTGGCCTCCCTAGTTTTGAAGGTTCTCATTATCCATCCTGTCATTTTTCTAGCAGATGCGATTGATACAATGTTATGGTCCTTGAAGTGTACAGGAATTTGACATGTTCCTTGAGGATGATGACAAAGCGCTTTGTCTTGGAAACTGCGGAGTCAGTAGCTAGCTTGCATCTCCACTCACTCAGTCTTGGCTGGTCTCTCCTGCCACCAACACCTATTGACCAAATGGTACACGGTATCATATGTTACAGGGTACCATATGGTACATTGTACTATATGGTATAGGGTACCATGCAGTACAGGATAACATATGGTGCAGGGTACCATATTGTGCAGAGTACCATATGGTACAGGGTACCACATGGTACAGGGTACTATATGGTACATGGTACCATATGGCACAGGGTACCATATGGCACAGGGTACCATATGGCACAGGGTACCATATTGCACAGGGTACCATGTGGCACAGGGTACCATATGGCACAGGGTACCATATGGCACAGGGTACCATATGGCACAGGGTACCATATGGCACAGGGTACCATATGGTACAGGGTACCATACAGTACAGGACACCGTATGGTACAGATACAGGGATCCCTATGGAAATAAGTTACCCTGACTTTTTTGGGTTATCCTAGGATTTTATATATATTATATGCTGCTATGTATGATAATCTATGTAATTGTATTTCTGTACACCTGAATAAACTTATTCAAGCACATGTGGCATCATAAGTGAGTTTATTTAGGTATACACAAATAAAGTTACATAGAATATAACAATCGGTGCCATTTACTGGATACCCCACACAAACATCCCAAATTTCAGTGAGAAATTGAAGGCACTAATAACAAACAGACAAATGAACAAGCACCACCTTCTCTTAGCTGGAGACTTCAGTATCAACCTTGGCCTACTAGATGATCAGACTGTAACTGATTTCATCAACAATATGAACAACACACTTCTCATACCAACAATAACTAAACCAGACAGGCTCACTGAGACAAGTGCAACCATAATAGACCACATATAGACCAATATACTAGCCCCCCTTAAATCAGGGATAATCACAGACAGCACTACAGACCACCACCCTACCTTCCTCTTGACAAACATTAGTAAACCACCACTGGAATACAACAAAGTTTCATTTAGACTCCATGATGAGGCCTCAATAAGGAAGTTCACAGCTGACCTAGACTGTTGACTGGTCTACAGAATTCTCCAAGACCAATGGTATTGACGATTGGACAGACATTTTTCTTAACAAATTACTTAGACTATACAACAAACATTGTCCTATAAAAACGAAACAGATCACGAATAAACGGCTCTGTTGCCCATGGCTAACCAGCAGCATTCTGAAATCCATTGATAAGAAACACCAATATGAAAAGCAATATAGACAGGGCTTAATACATAAAGATATTCTTAAACACTATTCATCAGTTCTCACCAAAGTAATAAAGAAAGCCAAACAACTGTACTACTCCAGCAGATTCACTGACACAAGAGGAGATATAAAAAAGACCTGGAAAACACACACTCAGATTCTGGACACCCACAAACTGAAAAAAAACAAGAATATTGTCCTAACTAAACCTAATGAAACACCACTACGTCCCACTGAAACAGCTAACAAGATAAACGACTTCTTCTCAACTATAGGATCTAATCTTGCCAGTAAAACCCCACGTACCAATGCCCATGCTGGGGACTATCTAGATGGGGAATTTCCCAAATTCCTTCTATCTTGTACCAACTGAGCCCACCGAAGTCACTGAGATTATAAAGTCACTTAAAAATAACTCAGGGAACCTGTCTCATGTCCCACCATTATTGTACAAGCGAGCGGCCCATGTCCTTTTGCGTGCTATTTCATTACTTTTTAATAAGTCACTAGAAACTAGCACCTTCCCGAAATTACTCAGGACAGCAAGGGTTACACCAATACAAAAAGGTGGTGACCCTACAGATGTAAACAACTATAGGTCAATATCAAACTTACCATTGCTATCCAAAATCTTCGAGAAACTCGTGCACAGGAGACTGTATTCATTTATAACGGCACAAAACATGCTCAACCCCTGCCAATTTGGATTCAGGAAAAATAAAAGCACTAATGATGCAATTGTAAAAATGCTAGATCTGCCTTACATAGCACTGGAAAATAAGGAATATCCACTAGGAATTTTTATTGACCTAAGAAAAGCATTTGACACAGTAGACCACGGCATCCTACTCCACAAACTTGACCATTATGTTATAAGAGGCCATGCACTTGCATATTTCAAATCCTACCTTACTAATAGGTATCAGTATGTCACCATTAACCCTTTCAGGGTCCAAGGCCCAAATCTGGAGTCACGCACCAGTGTCCAAGAATTTTAAAAAAAAAAATTTGTTATTTTTTCTTATGAAATCGTAGAGAATCTTTTTTGAAGGTAATAAAACAAAAAGTACGTAATTTGGTGGAAAATTGACGAAATTATGCTCTCGCGAATTTTGATGTGTCAGCTATATTTACGAATCGGCGATTTTGCCAAATTTGACTCCCATTTTAGGCCAATTATATTACTCCAATCAACCAAATTCTTAGCTATTTCACTAGTATTACTTCTATTCTATCGATTGAGCACAAGAAATTGCCAAGTCAACTGTTTCAACTACAAAATAAAGTGATCGGAAATTGTTAATTTGGCCAATTTAACACAAAGTTCAAAATATTCCAATTTCAAAATAGGGTCCAGAATAAACAATGTAGGCATTCCTGGCACTAAACTAACAGTTCCTCTGTTCATTAGTCATGTTTTGAGGCTTTACAAATAAATTCCATTTTGATTTTTTTATTCACATAATGAATTTTTATTCACACCAAAAAATAGAAGATTTACTGCTATGCAATACTGTAATAATTGTATAAATATCATCACCATATTTGTGAATGTATATTAGACCCACCAGCTGACGTGTATTAGACGTGTGAGGTCGTTTGTTTACTCTTGAATATCGGCAAAAATTTAACATTTCCGCTACTTTGAGCTCAGTTTCAAGCCATTTCCAGTGCTAAAACCAATCAAAATCATCTCTATTTCTGTAATATGTCTTCCATTCTATCAAATGAGACCAAGAAATCGCAAATACAACTATAAAAAACATACGAAAAAACACTGCAAAGTTGCTGTTTTAATCAAAAAATCATGATTTTAGTTTTTTTCTCTCATTATACACAGTGTGCTGCAGGATCTGTTTTATGTGGTGCACACATACCACATAGATGTATTCTCTCATATCTAGGCCCAAATGTACCACTCACAGTTTATCAGAGTGAGCTGAGCTCATGGCATAGATCTACGGTTTGGACACTCACCATAAAGCCGTAGATCTACGGGACGGACCCTGAAAGGGTTAAAGACACAGCATCATCAACACAGCCACTTGATACTGGAGTTCCACAGGGAAGTGTTCTTGGACCCATGCTCTTCCTCATTTACATCAATGATCTTCCAAACGTATCCCAACACCTGAAACCCATTCTCTTTGCTGACGACACGAACCATGTCATCTCTCACCCTAATCTTGCCACCCTCAACACCATTGTTAATGAGGAGCTGCTCAAAATATCAACTTGGATGACAGCCAATAAACTTACACTTAACACTGATAAAACCTACTATGTATATTATGTTTGGTAGCAGAGCAGGTGCTGCGCAACTAAACATTAAGATCGTCAGCACTCTAATTGCCAGACATAATGAGGGCAAATTCCTAGGCCTGTACCTCGACAACAACCTGAATTTCAGCACCCATATCCAACACATATCAAAATAAGTATCCAAAACAGTTGGGATCCTCTTCAAGATATAATACTACGTGCCGCAAAATACCCTTCTCAAACTATACCATTCGCTCATTTATCCATACCTCACCTATGCTATTTGTGCGTGGGGACCAACTGCAGCAATATTTTTTATTTTATTTATTTAATGTCTTTGCAAACAGTACATTGAGATTGTATATTTGCAATAGTGAGTTGCAATGCAAAGAGAGCCTCTATTATGCCTAGGCATTATGGGCCAACTTAACATTATTGGCTTACATTCTGCTTAATACTAAGGAGTAGTATATCATAGTTGTACAGTAGGAAAGTAATTACACCTACCATCCGACTTACGACCGAGTTCGGTTCCGAGAAACCGGTCGTAAGTCAAAATGGACGTAAATCGAACTTTACTACTGAATATCAACATCACACTTTTGTAATGACTTTATTTAATTGTTTTATTTTGGTATTATATGTTTTACTTAACTTTTTATGCTGTTAGTATTGTATTTTATACTGTAAGGTTTAGGATAAACACTGTGTACAACACAAATAGTTGTTTATTTCCCAGAAATTTGGCATAAAAAACACGTCGTAAGTCGAGTGGTCGTAAGTCGAGCAGGTCGTAAGTCGGATGGTAGGTGTATTTCATAGTTGTACATTAGAATATTAATTATAAATGAATCAAAATTTGTATAATACAAAGATATACGTATTTATATTCTAAAATGCTTTTGTGAAAAACAATGATTCAATTATATTCCTGTCAACAATGGATAAAAGGTTCAATGTGATTGTTTCAGTTATGATGTGGGAGTACATAGGTGAGTAAATGTGTACTGAGTATTTAGCATTTATTTTAGGGTGATTAACCCTTTGACTGTCGAAGGGCCAAATCCTGAAGTTGCTTCTGGTGTCGCAAAATATTCGAAAAAAAAAAAAATTATTTTTTCTTATGAAAATGTTAAGATTATTTTTCTGATTGTTTTAGTCCCAAAAAAAAATTTTTCCCATCAGTACTTACCGAGATATAGAGTCCTGAAGTTTGCTGAAATTGATCTGCTGGCGGCAACAGCGGCGACTGCCGCTCACCCGGTAAACTTTTATTTACTTGTATTCGATGGTTTCTTGTTTTTTTCACTATTTTATTTTTTCACATAACTTTTGTGGCCTGTGAGACCAAATTATTGTGCAATGTTCAAATATACACTCGTTGAATGTAACACAATTATAGCAAAAACACTCGTATCATTATAATGTTGCTAAAACTTGTTTACACAAACAAACAATGTAAATAAATGTTTATTACGATTGCTTTATAATATATATACATATGTACAATCACTGGACACTTTATTAGAAGTGCTGCAGCTTGTGGAATTCTTTGAAACATGGGTATAAGCACAATGGTGTCTTACACTCCTCACACATAAAACGAGTGTCTCTGCGTTTTTGTTGGCGTTTTGTGGTATGTCCACAGACAAAACACCTCTTCTGAGCATTTTTCTTGGCAGTAGTAGCAGGCAGTGGTATGGGGTAGTGATCACCAGGCCTCAGACGAGAGGACATGTGTTGATAATTTCGTGGGCGCTGGTCTATTGCAGGTGTTGTTTCTTGGTACTTGAATATTATTTGTCTGATGACTGACAAACAAAATTCACCATATTTGGGTTTGTTCTTGGTCTTCAACTTATACATATTATAAGCATTCAGCATGGAAATGTCAAGAAGATGGAAAAACAGTTTTATGTACCACTTATAACTCTTGCGAACACAGTCAGCAAACCCAATCTGCATGTCACATTTGTCCACTAAGCGCATATTGAGGTTGTAATCCATCACAGCTGCAGGTTTTACAATAGGTTCTTTGGTCTCTCTATTCTGCTTGCCAGTCTCTACCATTTCGTGTCGGTGAACTGATGTCAGCAGTGTGACATCACGTTTGTCATGCCACCGAAATGCCATGATGTCATTGGCAGCAAACACCTGCACTTCACCTCTACGACTGCCAGCTTCGAACCTAGGCATATGTTTACGACTTCTACGCACTGTGCCACACACATCTGTCATGTTCACTCGCAAGAAATCACTGAGTATAGGGCTTGTGTACCAGTTGTCAGTATATAAAATATGCCCCTTACCAAGATATGGCTCCATCATTGTTCTAACCACATCACCAGAGATACCCAGTAACTTCCTGGTATCTTCCATTGTTTTACCGCCAGTGTACACAATTATATCCAAAACCAGACCAGTTTTGCAATCACACAGAACAAATAACTTTATACCAAAGCGTTTCCTCTTGCTTGGTATATACTGCTTGAATGAGAGTCTTCCTTTGAACAAAATCAAAGATTCGTCAATAACAAGCTTCCTGAAGGGATAAAAATACATACAGCACTTTTGTTTCAGGTACATAAACACACGTCTGATCTTATATAACCTGTCGCTTCTGTCAGGCCTGGTTTTGTCTGAAAAGTGTAACATACGTAACAGTAACACAAATCTATTCACTGGTATAATGTCACTGAAAGCAGGGGTTGACATCAGGCGGTCTGTCGCCCAGTATGTGCTGACACTATGCTTATACACATGTGGCATAAGCATTATTGTGGCAAAGAACAGATACATCTCTGCCACAGTTGTGTCCTTCCACTGGTGTAGGCGTGATCTTGGTGAAAGCATAGTGTTTGCCATGGTGTACTCATAGTATGTATTGCTTTCCCTGACAATAATGTCCATCAGGGGTTCATCGAAGAACAACTGAAAGCATTCCAGTTCAGTGGGATTGTTCCCAAGTGTACATGATGGCCGTATTCCACTTTGTCCTTCATCAAAGTCATGGGGATTGGGAACAAACTCGTCATCTTGATGCCAATCCCAGATGCGGTCAGCTGGTGCGTTCTGGATATTGTAATGTCGTTGTGGTTGTGCAGGTTGTGGTTGTGGTTGTGAGAGTGTGGGGTCGGCCGAAGCAGGTTGTAGTTGTGCAGAGTCAGCAGCGCGGGCACTAGCGTGGCCCACTGCTGGTGTCACATGACTCATGGCACCGTCACTATCACCACCACCGCCTGCTGCCTCACTCACATCATTTATACCCATCGTAACAATATCGTCATCTTCACTATCAGGACGTGGTGTAGGGCCACGGGATGTGCTCCGAGATGTACTCCTTCCTCTTGGAAGAGCATATGGCACACTACCAGACCGCATGCGATGTCGTACATACTGCCGTTTCACTGGGGAATATTCACCCTCACTGTCACAACTAGAAGTGCTTTCAATAACCTTGAAATCACTATCACTATCACTTGCACTGCTCACATCTGAGTCTTGTACACGGGCAAATAGTTTCCTCTTTCGTCCTGGTACAGGTGAATATGAACGAGCCGGCCTAGCACCAGAGGTGGATGGTTGTGGGTCATCTGGGTTTTCATCACTAATTATGTTATCCTGGGTAATTTTCTCGGTCACACCCGCTTCAAAACCATGGAATTCACTTTCACTGACACTATCATCACTGTTTGAGCTATCACTTGGGAACAAAAGACCTCCAATCCGCCGAGGAGTGAGGAACTTCTTACCGCGAGGCATGGTGAAAATGGACTACCAAGATGGCGTTCCCACAATGCACCGCTGAGTCCCAGATTTTTTTCACATGGTGCACACCGACCACTGAGACCCATTCTCTCTCGTGTAGGCCTACCAGCCCACTCCCGCTCGATTTGAAGCCACTAGAATTTATGCATATAGATACGTCAAACACGGTATCTCCCATGACGTACATATACGACCGCGACAGTCAAAGGGTTAAGTAGCTTTTGAGAAGAGTCTTAAATTGATTTTCAGACTGGGTTACTTTAATATCTTCTGGTAAAGTCTTCCATATTTTGGGACCCTTTATGTGCATAGAGTTTTTACACAGTGTGATATGGACACGAGGTATATCAAAAAGAGATCTGTCTTGTGTTGTGGTCATGTGTCCTGTTTAGGTTGGTGAGGAAAAGTTTGAGTGGGGGGTTTACATTTGTGTGTATTGTTCTGTGTATGTAGTAGGCACATGAATAAGTATGGATGTTCTTAACCCTTTGAGGGTCGACAGGCCCTCTCAGAAACTCGTTCTCAGGGTCGGCCAAATTTAAAAAAAAAAAAAAAAATATTTTTTCTTATGAAAAGATAGAGAATCTTTTCCCGATCATAATGACACCAAAATTATGAGATTTGATGGAAAACTTACGGAATTATGCTCTCGCGAAGTTAGCGGTCTCGGCGATGTTTACGCATCGGCGATTTTGCCCAATTTGAGCCCCATTTTCGGCCAATTCCTCTGTACTAGTCGACAAACAACATGAATATTTCGCTAGAACTACATTTTTTCTATTGAATGAGTGCAAGAAACCACCCATTTACCATTTTCAACTATCCAATACAGTGGTCAGAATTTAGCAATTTTGCCAATTTCACACAAATTTCAAAAAATGCCAATTTCCGAATAGTGTCCAGAACAAACAAGAAATACATTCCTGGCACTAAAATGACATTTCTTCTGCTCATTAGTCACGTCTCAAGGCCCCTCTTACATTCTTTTGCTTTCCACTTTGAATTTTTATTCTCACGAAAAATAGAAGATTTACTGTTATGCAGACTACTGCATTAGTGTAAAAAATGATATAAATCATATTGGCGCAATTGCAAAAGAATATTAGACTCACCAGTTGACGTGTATTGGACGCTTGGCATGATTTGTTTACTTTTGAACTTTGGTAAAAATCGAACATTTCTGCTACTTTGAGCTCAATTTCAAGGTACTTTTCATTGTAAAACCAGTAAAAATCATCTCAATTTCTGTGATATGCATTCCATTCTATAAAATGAGACCAAGAAAACTAGAATACAACAATAAATACTATACGAAAATACAGTGCAAAGATGCTGTTTTATGCCAAAAAAAACGTGAAAGTTTTTTTTTTCTCATTATGCACTGTGTGCTGCAGGATTTTTTTTATACTGTGCACACTGACTACATAGACCCATTCTTTCATATGGAGGCCTACCAGCCTCTTCCCGCGAGATTTGACGGCGCTAGAATTTATGCGTACTAGTACGTCAAAAACCCCTACGCGTAAGACGTACTAGTACGACCAAAACCCTCAAAGGGTTAATGGTGAGCAGATTCAGACTTTTGAAAATTGGTGGAGTATGCTGGCAGGAGTGGGAATTTGTTATAATTCTTACTACTGCCTTTTGCTGGGTTATTAGGGGTTTTAGGTGATTTGACGTTGATCCCCATGCATAAATTCCATATGTAAGATAAGGGTATATGAGTGAATGGTACAGTGCCAGGAGAGCTGATTGTGGAATGTAGTACCTTATCTTTGATAGTATGCCTAGTCTTGGAGATTTTCTTGGTGATTTGTTGTATGTGTGTCTGGAACTTAAGGCTACTGTCTAGGTGGATACCTAGGAATTTTCCCTCTGTAAGTCTTGTGACTGGTGATCCATTTAGTGTAATGTGTAATGTTAATTGGATCATTTGCAGCTTTGTTTCCAAACTGAATGAAATAGGTTTTATCAGTGTTCAGGGTAAGTTTGTTAGTCATCATCCAGGCAGATATTTTCTGTAATTCAGCATTGACTGTGTTTGCTAGCATGACTGTGTTTGGGTGGGAAAAGACGTATGTAGTGTCATTTGCAAATATTATGGGTTTGAGTAGCTGTTATGCATTCGGTAGATCATTGATGTAGATGAGAAAGAGGAGTGGTCCAAGGATGCTTCCTTGTGGGACTCCTACTGTGATTGGTTGGGTGGAGGAGTTTGCATCATTTGCATACACATATTGAGTTCTGTTACTAAGGTATGACTTTAGGTAGTTGAGAGAGTGGCCTCTGATACCATAGTACATTAATTTGGAGTACAGTAATTCGTGGTCGACTGTATCGAAAGCTTTACGTAAATCAATGAAAATGCCCAGCGGGACTTCTTTCTTCTCAAGTGCGGTATATATTAGTTCTAGCATGTGCATAATAGCGTCATTTGTGCTTTTATTATTTCTGAATCCAAACTTACAAGGGTTTAATATGTTGTGTGAAACGAGGTAGGAATAGATCCGTCTATGAATTAATTTTTCAAAGATTTTAGGGAGCAGTGTTAAATTAGATATTGGTCTATAGTTATTCAAGTCAGCTTGGTCACCTCCTTTATGGATTGGAGTGACCCTCGCTATTTTGAGGATTGTTGGGAAGGTAGATGATTAAATGGATTTGTTAAAGAGCATTGCAATAATTGGTGACAGTACTTGAAAGCATACTTGAAAGCCAATAATAACTCAACAAAAAGCTGCAGTAAGAATAATCACTAAATCCCATCCCTGGCAACACACTCCCCCACTCTTCTTAGATCTAAACTTACTCCCTGTTCAGAACATCCACACTTACTACTGTGCAATCTACATATACAGGACCTGAAAATCCAATATTAACCTTGACCTAAAATGCTTTCTTGATAGTTGTGACAGGACCCACAAGCATAACACCAGACACAAACATCTCTACGACATTCCCTGTGTCCGACTAAACCTTTACAAAAATTCAATGTATGTCAAAGGCCCAAAAATCTGGAACACCCTACCTGAAAACTCTAGAACTGCAGACACATTCATCACCTTCAAAACTACCTGGTGGTTCACACTTACACTCACTCACTCACCCATTTGTCTATAAGCACAGAAATACGTATCTTAATCTTAAAATAATGATTCCTAACTAGTCACAAGTTTGCCTGTGACACTCCAATATAGAAACTATGTATTGTGCCAAAACAAAAGCATTCACATTGCTAAACACACAAAGTAATATTTAGACACTTAGTATTTAGTCACTTAGTATTTAGTCAACTTACTCCACAATTTGTAATAATTTAGGGTTAAGAATTAATCTAAGTTTGCCCAAAATGCCTAGCCATGCTAGGTGTTCTAGTGGCCCCCTCTGTAATTAGTATTTTATTACATGTAAACAACACAATAACCAAATTCTGTAAACCCCGCATTGTAATCCTTATAGAGAATAAACTTTGATTTGATTTTGATTTTATTTGATACTTAGCAGCATATGTTTGGAGAACCTAGGATAACCCAAAAAAGTCAGACGGTCTTATTTTCATTAGGGTCCCTGTACCCTGTACCATATGGTATAATGTACCATATGGTACAATGTACTATATGGTACATTGTACCATATGGTACCATTGGACCATATGATACCATTGTACCATATGATACCATTGTACTATATGGTACCATTCTACCATATGGTTCAAAACCATAGAATTCCTCTTCAGCTCCACTTCCATCAGTCTTAGAACTGTAAGTTGTGAAGAGGAGAGTCAGAATTCATCCAGAGAGTGAGTGGGGAGTGAGAGCTTCCTTGCCGCCAGGCATGATGAACAAAGCTACTTTGGCGGCATTCCCACAATGCCATGCAGGCTTCCAGATTTTTTCTATAGTGTGCACACTGACCACCCAGACCCGTTCTCTCAGATGTAGGCCTACCAGCCTTCTTGTGCTAAATTTAACGCCGCTAGAATTTTGGCGTAGATCCACGGTTTGGACCCTGAACATAAAGCCGTAGATCTATGGGACAGACCCTGAAAGGGTTAAAATTGTACTGTTGTAGCATTGTAAATTGTACTGATTTTAATAGTGTTATTTGTTTTTTGCTACCTCTCAATTATAAATCATATTAATACAGAAATTTTGGCTACTTCTTTTGTAATAATGTAAAATAATGAATAATCAAAATTTATCACTCCATAACCCATGTCTAGTTTTAAGTAGTCTGTAAGCCCAAAATGCCCAAAATGCTCGGGCATACTAGTGGCTTTCCCTGTGCTTAACAGTATTTTATAATACGTAAATCACACATTGAAAACTTGCAAAGAAATGAAAAATTGAATTGAATTTGAACCTACACACATTACTTGCCTTAAAATATTTCTGTCCTTAGCTTATAATGAGTAGTGAATATATTTACTGTAGGAAGTCTGAATGAAGTCTAAATGAAGAATGGGTATAATTGAAAATTGCTGCATTAGTGAATCGCTGTAAAGCTAGGCGCTGTAAAGCGGGGCCCTCCTGTGTAGTGTTTTAGATCATTTCCTCTCAGTGCTTTAACCCTTAAACGGTCCAAATGTATGAATACATTTTTTCAACATTTGAAAGTATGTAAAAAAATGTATGTCATCTTTTTTTTTTACATTTGAAAATGTATAAAAAAACTTTTATCTACATTTTTTTTTTTTTGTTATATTTGAAAATATGTAAAAAAAAACATAGATCTACTTTTGGAGCACTACGGATTTGAACGTCGATCTATTTGGACTGTTTAAGGGTTAATACATGCATAAAGCATCAGCTAGCAACATGAAATATTAGCTAATGTGAAGGAACTAAACATTTAAGTGAATCACAAATAGCCTGCCATTAGGACAGGACACTTACGGCAATGCATCGATCTATCCTGGACTATTGTTAAGTCACAACTGATCGAGAATTGTGGTGATCTATGGACATCCAAGATGGACCAAAATGTTGCCATTAGTTTCTCTTAAGTGCCAGTTATTTGTGACTTGTTCTTGCCTCAGTATTGTGACCTGGTCAGGCTCCAAGGAGACCTGGTCAAACTTCAGAGTTACCTAGTCAGACTCTAGGAAGACCTGTTCAGGCTCCAGGGAGACCTGGTCACATTGTCAGTTGTAGTTGGCATGTGTAAAGGATCTCATATATAAGCTTCTTTCAGAAAAAAACAAGTAAGACATGGTAAATATTGCAAAGTTTTAATTTACCTTTGAAGGAATTAATTGCTGTCAGGCTCTAGGGAGACCTGGTCAGGCTCTGGGGAGACCTGGTCAGGCTCCAGGGAGACCTGGTCAGGCTCCAGGGAGACCTGATCAGGCAGTTATGAGTTATAATCCTCTATAATTAGGTTTAGTTGTTGTATTTAGATTCAGTTGGATTAGGTTAATGTTAATTTTTCTTAACACAATATACGTAAAAGCCTTAAAATAACCCTAAACATAAAACAATGAATGTGGTGGACAGCATTCTTTTCCCTGACCTTGTTTTTAGTACAGCAGGGGATCACTACAGAGTTGCCAGAGGGGCTGTTGTTCCCATCCTCAAGACTAATATTTCATTAGGTACAGTAGGGCCCCACTTACACGGCAAGTTAGGTTCCAGGCTACTGCCATAAAGCGGAAATCACCGTAAAGTGGAAC
This sequence comes from Cherax quadricarinatus, assembly GCF_038502225.1. NCBI lineage: Eukaryota > Metazoa > Arthropoda > Malacostraca > Decapoda > Parastacidae > Cherax > Cherax quadricarinatus. The sequence goes on from NC_091293.1 coordinate 41,340,231, forward strand.
ACCCTTTTTTCCCACTTACAAATGCATGCAAATACTATATAACAAGTTTACACTAATATATATTAAGTTAGCAATAGAACTAGGCATCAAAAAACAATAAACAAGTAAAATACACAAATAGTGCACTCATTACTTACCTTAAAATATTTGTAGTCTTAATCTAGGGTGAGACAAGTAGTATTTATTGTAAGAAATCAAGTGTGGTATGTATGGTAGTCAGCCGGGCTACCATACCAGATAATATTCTATTACGTTTAAGCATCCCAGTGTGATAAAATGCATATACAGTTCACTCATTACTTACCTTAAAATATTTGTAGTCTTAATGTAGGGTCAGGAGTGAGTAAATGAGATAAAACGAATAAATGAGAGAATGAATGAGTACGTGAGGAAGGACAGGCGCAGAGTTACGTAAACAAACCAGGCAAGCGCAAGTTTTGTAAACAAAGTAAGTACAGTGGACCCCCGGTTTACGATATTATTTCATTCCAGAAGTATGTTCAGGTGCCATTACTGAACGAATTTGTTCCCATAAGGAATATTGTGAATTAGATTAGTCCATTGCAGACCCCCTAACATACACATACAAACGCACTTACATAAATACACTTACATAAATACACTTACATAATTGGTCGCATTGGGAGCTGATCGTAAACCAGGGGTCCACTGTATACATGTCTGGTTTGTGTACAAGTTATACTGTGTACAAGTTGTCTCTACATTGATATGGTAGAATATAAAGAACACTCCCATTCTCATGTAATACCATTTTTAGAAGAAATGATGCTCTGAGTGAAGGCATTGGAAACAAGTCAAACAAGTCACTCTGTCTGACTTTTTTGGGTTATCCTAGGTTCTCTACACATATGCTGTTATATATGATAATCTATGTAACTGTATTTGTATATACCTGAATAAACTTACATACATACAAAAGTTACAGTTTTCTACAGTTTCCCCCAGTAGCACATTTTCTCTGATGTTGGACTAGAGAAAATGTTATTCTTACCGTCACTTGTAAAAGTCTGGCTACCTCACCTCATATTTTGTTTATTTATTTTATTGTGGGGTGTATTTATCATTTTTATATGTTATGTATTGTGTTTATTATATAATTTTGGAAAAAATATCATCACTGGATTTATGAAAATGTGTATATTAACGTAATATACGACATTTAATGAGACTCGGTGATTATTATTATTTCTAATATGGCGTCACTTGTTTATGTTTATTTATTCTACTGTGGGGTGTATTTATCATCTTTACATGTTATGCATCATGTTTACTATATAATTTTTGAAAAAATATCATAGATGGATTAATGAAAATATGTATATTAATGTAATATACAACATTTAATGAGACTCAGTTATTATTATTATCATTACTAATATGACATCTCGAGACATAAGACACTCTTACTGATTTTAATGTGTACCTGCATGCCAGCACAGGGTGTAAGTTTATTTAGGTACAGGTATACATTAGTATAATTATCAGAGTATATATAAAATATGAAATAACTGAAAAACGCTTGAAATTTTGGAGTTTCTAGACATAATGGCGAGACTTAGTGCTTAAGGATCTCACTGAGAATGTAAACAAACTGGGTGGGGCATGATGACTGTATTAGAAAGACAGGTGGGGGAGCCGTACAGTTTTGGTCATAATTTGAAATGACCGTATTAGCGGAACACCGTAAAGCAAAACGCCGTAAAGCAGGGCCCTACTGTATAAAGTCACATGTGCAACTAATGCGACATTATATTGTGGCAGCATTTCATTTTCCAGGAGCTTTGTCAGTCTGTTACAAACATTTCTCTTTCTAGTTTATTAATATGTAATGCAAATTATGGTTGAATAAGATAATGTAAAGAATATTAGTGTTCAATTTATTAAGGTGTGGAGAAGAGGGTGAGTGCAGTAAGCTGAGGCTGGTTAAGAAGGGAGAAAGAGGGTGTCACCCACCTATCCCTCAGTCCTTCACCCCACAGCCAACCATCCCAGCCATCCTCCCTGTCCTCTGTTGCCTGCCATTCATTGATGCATATTAGCTGTGGATATGTGCATCAACAAAAATAAGCAACACAAATAATAAATTTACAGTTCTTTACCTTCTTTCTTTTTAAACATGCAGGCCATCTCCCACTGAGGCAGGATAACCCTCTGCCCCCCCCCCCCAAAAAAAAAAAACTCACCATCATTCACACTATTATTGTCTTTGCAGAGGCGCACAGATGCAACAGTTTAGATGTCACTCTAAACAGCAAATATCCCAAATCCCTAGTTTAATGTGCAAGCACTATACTTCCCACCTCCAGGACTCAGGTCTGGCTAACTGGAGTTTCCTACTACTGTATGTACCAAATAAAAATGAGTAGATCCTACTCAGCATAGGCTGATGGGGCATGCAGTTCATCTCTATTCTTACCATACCACGGGCGGGGATAGAACCCGTGATCTGAGAGTCTCGAAACTCCAGACCGTTGTATTAGCCACTGGACCAGCTAGCCACAATAAGATTCGCCCAACTAGGTATATTTCTACACCATAGGAAGGTTAGCATAGGCACCACTGCGACCACAAATGCAAGTTTTTACAGACGAATCTCCAGCTAGCATGGCCATGACAAACTCTAGCTCAAGTCCCCTCAAAGCCATTAACATGACTCACAAAATCGTAATGACACGATTGCAAACAAACCATACCACAGGCGGGAATAGAACCCGCGATCTGAGAGTCTCAAAACTCCAGACCGTCACGTTAGCCAATGGACCAGCTAGCCACAATAAGATTCGCCCAACTAGGTATATTTCTACACCATAGGAAGGTTAGCATAGGTTCCACTGTGACCACAAATGCAAGTTTTTACAGACGAATCTCCAGCTAGCGTGGCCGTGACAAACTTTAGCTCATGTCCCCTCAAAGCTGTTAACATGACTCACAAAATTGTAATGACACGATTGCAAACAAACCATACCACGGGCGGGGATAGAACCCGCGATCTGAGAGTCTCAAAACTCCAGACCGTCAAATTAGCCACTGGACCAGCTAGCCACAATAAGATTCACCCAACTATTCGCCCAATTATTGTGGCTAGCTGGTCCAGTGGTTAACGCGACAGTCTGGAGTTTTGAGACTCTCAGATCGCGGGCTCTATCCCCGCCCGTGGTATGGTTTGTTTGCAGTCGTGCCATTACGATTTCGTGAGTCAACTCTTGTGAAGGCTTACTCAGCCCTGTAACAACTTCAGACAGTATTACCAAGGCTGGCTCCTCAGACAGTATTACCAAGGCTGGCTCCTCCTCAGGAAAATTAATGAATAGAAAAAGAAATAATAATTCACAAAGATAAACACTTTATTATTTATTAATGCAAAGATAAAACATTGAAATATGAAGATGTATCGTACTTGAAAGAAAAATGAAAAATAAAATAGAAAAATGACATTTGAATTCAGCGCTAATATGTACAGTTATACTGGGGTGTCTGGTTGAGGTTGACACCGTCTTGTAGAAATTGTAGCCGTTGCTTATGATGTGGGGGGGGGGTCACAGGTGTCGAGTGACAACCCAACATCTAGCTCTTCACAGAGTCTATAGCCTTGAATAGTCAGTCCAGATGACAGGAACGTAGGTTCTTTACTACTGCAAAGATGAGGGGTAGTGTCCTGTACAATTAATCAGGTAGGTAGATTATAAGGTGACGTCCCAAGACCGTTTTCAGTACGTCTCCTTCAACACTTCTCGTTGGTTGGCAGGTGACCAATCTGTCATTCCAAGCTGGAAAGAGACAGGTTACCCATTGCTTAAGAAATCACTCTCCATGATAAGTGTAAGATACTTAAAAAAGGTGGTGATTATCGAAAAGTCTCATGTGGAGCTTAAAACTGAAAGGACAAAGTTTATTATTGGTCAAAAGTGAAGCTTTCAACCAATATCCACTAGAATAGGAGCAGAGGCTTTTACTTATAGTTGTGCTGGGAGCTGTGAGTCGAGTGATTACTGTTTGGCCGGAGCCCCACACGTCACCTTTCGGGGTGGGGAGAAAGGGGGGGGAGGGGATAGCGGGAGCTAGACTGACCCTTCCTTAACAAGCAGCCAGCAATCAAATTATCGTTACCATATACAATGGACCCCCGGTTTACGATCAGCTCCCAATGCGACCAATTATGTAAGTGTATTTATGTAAGTGTGTTTGTACATGTATGTTTGGGGGTCTGAAATGGACTAATCTAATTCACAATATTCCTTATGGGAACAAATTTGTTCAGTAATGGCACCTGAACATACTTCTGGAATGAAATAATATCGTAAACCGGGGGTCCACTGTACTCGCTCGCTACTCCTATCTGTTGAACTTTTCCCTCACAACTCTATTCTTATGTTCTCATGCAATGGTTGGGTGTAAGTAGGACATGCCCAGCATGGACCAGTAGGTCTACTACTGTGCTTCTCTGTTCTTATGTTCTTAGGCAGTGGTTGTGTGTGAATAGAACTTGCATTGCTCTGAAAATATTATCAAGTTTCAATACTATTTTTATGTTTTTGGTACTGTTTTCTAAGTTTTGGTTAGAATGTATTTCACTTCATAATCAGTTGACCGTTATATTACATGGTTTTATTTGGCACATTTTGGTTACTGCACTATTGAAAAATTGCCGCACAATTTTATACAACACTGTAAAATTAACTAACACGGTTCGGTTTGCAGGAGGGGACAAAATTTGGAGAGTCGCCTGTGGGATATTTGTGATAAGGAAGAAAAGCCTAAAAAAGTGTGTATGTTTAGCACAGGCTGGTTCCACAACTTTAAGTTCCATAATAAGTTATGTAATAAGTTTTCTGGCAAAAGTGCTTCAGCTGATCATACAGCAATAATTTCCCTGCTGAATTGCAGGAAATTATTTCTGAGGGTGGCTGTACTCACCTATTTGTGGTTGCAGGGGTCGATTCATAGCTCCTGGCCCCGCCTCTTTGCTGATTGCTACTAGGTTCTCTCTCTCCCTGCCCCATGAGCTTTATCATACCTCGCCTTAAAACTATGTATGGTTTCCGCCTCCACTACATCACTTTCTAGGCTATTCCACGGCCTGACTACTCTATGACTGAAGAAATACTTCCTAAAATCCCTTTGATTCATCTGAGTCTTCAACTTCCAATTGTGACCTCTTGTGTCTGTGTCCCTTCTCTGGAACATCCCGTCTTTGTCCACCTTGTCTATTCCGCGCAGTATTTTATATGTCGTTATCATGTCTCCCCTGACTCTCCTGTCCTCCAGTGTTGTCAGGCCGATTTCCCTCAACCTTTCTTCGTAGGACAATTCCCGTAGCTCTGGGACTAGTCTTGTTGCAAACCTTTGCACTTTCTGTAATTTCTTGATGTGCTTGACCAGGTGTGGATTCCAAACAGGTGCTGCGTACTACAGTATGGGCCTGACGTAAATGGTATACAGAGTCTTGAACAAATCCTTACTGAGGTATCGGAACGCTATCCGTAGGTTTGCCAGGCGCCCGTATGCTGCAGCAGTTATCTGATTGATGTGCACCTCAGGAGATATGCTCGGTGTTATACTTACCCCCAGATCTTTTTCCTTGAGTGAGGTTTGCAGTCTTTGGCCATCTAAACTATATTGTGTCTGCGGTCTTCTTTGCCCTTCCCCAATCTTCATGACTTTGCATTTGGCAGGGTTAAACTCAAGGAGCCAGTTGCTGGACCAGGCTTGTAGCCTGTCCAGGTCTCTTTGTAGTCCTGCCTGATCCTCATCCGATTTGATTCTTCTCATTAACTTGACGTCATCTACAAACAAGGACACTTCTGAGTCTATCCCTTCCATTATATTGTTCACATATACCAAGAACAACACAGGTCCTAGGACTGACCCCTGTGGAACCCCGCTTGTCACAGGCGCCCACTCTGACACCTCGTCACGTACCATGACTCGTTGTTGCCTCCCTGTCAAGTATTCTCTGATCCATTGCAGTGCCTTTCCTGTTATGTGTGCCTGATCCTCTAGCTTTTGCAGTAACCTCTTGTGAGGAACTGTGTCGAAGGCCTTCTTGCAGTCCAAAAAAATGCAGTTGATCCACCCCTCTCTCTCTTGTCTTGCTTCTGTCTCCTTGTCATAAAACTCTAGTAGGTTTGTGACACAGGATTTTCCTTCCCTGAAACCGTGCTGGTTGTCAATTATACACTTGTTTCTTTCCAGGTGCTCCACCACTCTCCTCCTGATGATCTTCTCCATGACCTTGCATACTATACACGTTAGTGATACAGGTCTGTAGTTTAGTGCCTCATGTCTGTCTCCCTTTTTAAAAATTGGGACTACATTTGCCATCTGCCATACCTCAGGGAGTTGCCCAGTTTCAAATGATGTGTTGAAGATCTTTGTTAATAGCACACACAGTATCTCTGCTCCCTCTTTAAGGACCCATGGAGAGATGTTGTCTGGTCTCACCGCCTTTGAGGTGTCAAGTTCGCATAGCAGCTTCTTCACCTCCTCCTTGGTTATATGTACCTCATCCAGCACTTGCTGATGTACCCCCCTGTTCTGATTTCCTGGAGTCCTACTGGTTTCCACTGTAAATACTTCTTTAAATCTTGTGTTGAGCTCCTGACATACCTCTTGGTCGTTTCTTGTGAACTCCCCATCACCCTTCCTCAGTCTGATTACCTGGTCCTTGACTGTTGTTTTCCTCCTGATGTGGCTGTACAACAGCTTCGGGTCAGTCTTGACTTTCGATGCTATGTCATTTTCATATTGTCACTGAGCCTCCCTTCTTATCTGTGCATATTCGTTTCTGGCTCTTCGGCTTATCTCTTTATTTTCCTGAGTTCTCTGTCTTCTGTACCTTTTCCATTCTCTAGTGCACCTAGTTTTTGCCTCCCTACACCTTTGGGTGAACCAAGGACTCGTTCTGTTCTTCCCATTATTTCTGTTTCCCTTGGGAACAAACCTCTCCTCTGCCTCCTTGCATTTTGTTGCCACATAGTCCATCATTTCTTGTACTGGTTTTCCTGTCAGTTCCCTCTCCCACTGAATGTCTTGAAGGAAGTTCCTCATGCCTGAGTAGTTCCCCCTTTTGTAGTTTGGTTTTTCCCAACCTATTCCTGCTACTCTCTCCACTTGGAGCCCAACTATCTAGTCGAAGCACAGAACCACATGATCACTAGCTCCCAGGGGCCTTTCGTACATGATAACTTCGATGTCCGAACTACTCAAGGTGAATACAAGGTCCAGTCTTGCTGGTTCATCCTCTCCTCTCTCTCTCTGGTAGTGTCTCTAACATGTTGATGCATGAGGTTTTCCACTACCACATCCATCATCTTGGCTCTCCATGTTTCGGGACCCCCATGGGGCTCCAGGTTTTCCCAGTCAATCTCCTTGTGATTGAAATCACCCATAACTAGTAACTTTGCTCCCCCCATGTGTGCTCTCCTGGCCACCTCGGCTAGTGTGTCGACCATTGCTCTGTTGCTCTCATAGTATTCTTCTCTTGGCCTCCTGCAGTTCTGTGGTGGGTTGTACATTACTGCAATTATCACCTTATGTCCCTCAGACTGGATTGTTCCTACTAAGTAGTCCCTTTTGCCCGTGCCATCCATTCCTTCCATTTTCTCAAAACCCCACTGGTTTTTAATGAGCATTGCAACTCCTCCTCCCCCTCTCCTCCCTCTGTCTTTCCTGAGGATTTGATATCCGGATGGAAAGATTGAATCTGTTATTATTCTGATGAGTTTTGTTTCTGTGAGTGCTATTAAGTCTGGGGATGTCTCCTTGATTCTTTCATGCCACTCCTCATACTTATTTGTTATTCCTTCTGCATTTGTATACCACACCTTCAACTTCTTTTTTAAGACTGTGGTCTGGGAGGTATATTGGGGTTGGGGAAGTGGGAGACCTGATAAGGAACTATGGGTGGTTGCTGTGGGGGTGGAGTTTGTAATGCAGTGGATGGGGGCATTGGATGTGGCATGGGTGTTTTGGTTTAGATTGGTTGCACTGGGGTTGACCTGGTTGGGAGGTTTCTATAGGAAGTTGTGAGGGAGGCTGTATTTGATCTTCTTCCTGGGTCTGGGATCTCCTGTCTCTTCTCTATCCCCTCTCTTTCCTCCTTTCACCTTTGTACCATCTCTCTCAGTTTCTGCCTTTCTTCTTGTGTTCTGTCGTGGTCGAGATACACCTTCCTGTATGCCGGCATGTTCCTTAATTGTGCTTTTTCCTGCAGGATCCTGTTCCGAGTCGATTCTGCCTTGAAGGTCACTTTCACTGGCCGGGTTCTTTTTTCTACAAACCCCCCTATTCTCCGAAAATTTTCCAGCTGGGTCATGTCGTCTTCTCCTATCACTTTTATGATGCTTTCAATTGCTTTTTTTTCTCTTGTTTTCTTGCTTCATATGTTTCCCCTTCAATTTTCTGGAGCCCATACACAAAGACTGACCTCACCCTTTCATTCTCCCACTGCATATCCTTGTGTATCCCCTCATTCAATTTGATTTCCTCCATTGCAGCTTTCCTTTCTTCAGTTTCACTAGCTAATGTACTTGGGCTCAGTGGCCTGTCATTTTCCCTTCTCGGCTTTCCCTGGGCTCTGCTGTGGTCTGTTAGGGCCTCCACATATAGCTTAGCTCTTTCATTTACTACAGTCTCCTCTGATAGAGCTTCTACATGTAGTTTTGCTCCTTCTTTCCCTACAGTCCCCTTATTTGTGACTGAGGTAGCAGTTTCTGATGTCAATCCCAAAATGTTCTTTAGTTCTTTAGGCTGTTTCAGATTTTTCAGTTCCTCTTCCTAACTCTGTATCCTAGCCTCTGCTGCTTTGACTTGCACCTCCCACTTCCTGCTTTCCATATCTATCCTCTCTTCCATTCTCATGCTAAGTTCTTCTAGTTTCTTTTCCCATTCATGTTCCCTTTTTATGAGCTCTGCTGCCCAATCTTCCTTTGCAGCTTCCTCCTCCTGTCCCATGGTTTTTCTTCCTGCTCTCTGGCAAACCATTTTTGTTTTATCCTGATTGCCTCAGAGTGGGAAACCTATGTAATTTTGTGTGTTATGTTAGTAGTGTGTATGTCAGAGTGTGGGGGGGGGGAAGGTAGAGGAGGAACTGTGGCTATGTGGTGGAGGAGTGGGGAGGGGGATTTAGGGGGAAATATGGGGAGTGGGAAGGAGGGAGAAGCAGTGGGTGAGTGGGAGAGGGAGAGGGGAAAGGAGGGAGAGGTGGGGAGGGGGAGGGTGAAAGAGGGAGGGGTGGGATCAGGGGAAGGAGTGAGATGTAGGTGGGGCGGGGGGGAGTGTATGTGTGAGTCTGGATATGTGTGTGTGTGTGTGTGTGTCTGTGTGTGTGTGTAATTATGTGTGGAATTATGTGTGGAATTTTGTATAGGTTTATTATGTGTCTGAAAAGTAGGTGACTTGTGCGTTGGAGTGTAATGTGGAGTCTCAGCGGTCCTTGACTGACCACAACTTCTTGTGACCAGACCCCCACCCTCCTGGGACTTGACCCGCACCTACTTACAATGTTTTCCTTTATGCTTGTCCTGCCACCTAGCTTATAGTAACTTACTCGCCTTGTTCAATGGATTACCAATTGCTATTCCTTATTGAATATTTGAGTGCCTATTCTTTATCGTGCTATGAGAGACCATTCACAATCAGCTTGGTGGTTAAGTGGAACCTGGAACTCCACACCCAAACAACCACTCATAGGTGAATACAGTACTTGCAATGCAGCTGTAGCAGCCTATAGATTGTCCAGCTCGATGTGACGTCCTGGCGTAGATCCACCTCAATTTCTTCTCGTTAATAATGTACCCTGTTCACTGTATTTCTCTCACTGGTCACACGATTTTCACTTTATTATCTTTCTTGGGTGACACGTGACAACATCGCCTTACCACCCACACTAGCCTGCCCGCTCTGACTGCGCCACCACGTTTTACTTTCTAGATCACTTACAAAATTGTGGCTCTCCCCACACTTATGTGGCTCAGGCAGATTGTAAATCACTTCTAGGATTGTTCACTACCCTAACACACTTAGCAACCCTTGCAGAACACTTGGGTTGCCCTCAAAAACACTTATATTCGCAGAGCACGGAAGGCGTGACTCGCCCGCTTGGTGTCCCTACTCTGAGCCACATTAGGTGTTTAATGCTGATGAGACAAATGTTTTTTGGAAGAAAATGGTAACAAGAACTTATATCAGTCAGCAAGGGAAAAGTGCACTGCACTTCAAGGCAGCAAAGGATCACTTCACCTTGCTTCTTTGCGGAAATGCGTCAGGTGATTTCAAGTGTAAACCCATGGCTATTTACTGCTCAAAGAATCCTTGTGCTGCTTTGAAAAGTGTAGATAAAACCACCTTACCAGTAATTTGGAGGTCAAGCCAGTCAGCATGGATGACAGAGGAAACATTTATTGACTGGTTTAACCCTTTCAGGGTCCGTCCCGTAGATCTATGGCTTTACGTTCAGGGTCCAAACCGTAGATCTACGCCATGAGCTCAGCTCACTCTGATAAACTGTGAGTGGTACATTTGGGCCTAGATATGAGAGAATACATCTATGTGGTATGTGTGCACCACATAAAACAGATCCTGCAGCACACTGTGTATAATGAGAGAAAAAAATTAAATCATGATTTTTCGATTAAAACAGCAACTTTGCAGTGTTTTTTCGTATGTTTTTTATAGTTGTATTTGCGATTTCTTGGTCTCATTTGATAGAATGGAAGACATATTACAGATATAGAGATGATTTTGATTGGTTTTAGCATTGGAAATGGCTTGAAACTGAGCTCAAAGTAGCGGAAATGTTAAATTTTTGCCGATATTCAAGAGTAAACAAACGACCTCACACATCTAATACACGTCAGCTGGTGGGTCTAATATACATTCACAAATATGGTGATGATATTTATACAATTATTACAGTATTGCATAAGAGTAAATCTTCTATTTTTTGGTGTGAATAAAAATTCATTATGTGAATAAAAAATCAAAATGGAATTTATTTGTAAAGCCTCAAAACATAACTAATGAACAGAGGAAATGTTAGTTTAGTGCCAGGAATGCCTACATTGTTCATTCTGGACCCTATTTTGAAATTGGAATATTTTGAACTTTGTGTTAAATTGGCCAAATTAACAATTTCCGATAACTTTATTTTGTAGTTGAAACAGTTGACTTGGCGATTTCTTGTGCTCAATCGATAGAATAGAAGTAATACTAGTGAAATAGCTAAGAATTTGGTTGATTGGAATAATGTAATTGGCCTAAAATGGGAGTCAAAGTCGGCAAAATAGCCGATTCGTAAATATCGCTGACACATCAAAATTCGCGAGAGCACAATTTCGTCAATTTTCCACCAAATTTCGTACTTTTTGTTTTATTACCTTCACAAAAAGATTCTCTACGATTTCATAAGAAAAAATAACAAATATTTTTTTTTTAAATTCTTGGACACTGGTGCCTGACTCCAGATTTGGGCCTTGGACCCTGAAAGGGTTAAGCATCACTTTATTCCTGAAGTTAAGTTATATCTGCACAGCAAGAATATTGCATTTAAGGCTCTCTTCATTCTTGATAATTCCTGTACTCAGTCACGAGCTTTGCTCGAAGTGACCCCACATGTAAAAGTTGTGCAGTGGAACCTCAAGTATCGAACTTTCTTCTTTCCAGACGGCTGCTCGAGTGCCGTTACCGAACGAATTTATTCCCATCAGGAATAATGTAAATTAGATTAGTTCATTTCAGACCCTTAAAAATACACTTATAAAAGCACTTACAAAAATACACTTACATAATTGGTCAAGTTGGGAGCAGTTCGATATTTGAGGTTCCACTGTATTTTTACCTCCAAATACATCTTTTATACAACCACTGGTTTGGGGAGTTATTAGGTCATTCAAGTGTAACTACACAAAATAAGGTATGAAAAAACTAGTTGCATCAATGGACTCTGACTCCAACCTGGCAGTACCAAGTTTTTGGAATAAATTTAATATTGCAGATGCCATTTGCTATGCTAGAAGTGCACGGAATGAGGTGACCCAATCAACATTAAATGCAGGCTGGGAAAAGTTATGGCCTTCAGGAAGTTGTTCAGCTAGCAAGGAGATTACCAGGTGATGGTTTTGAAGATATGAATGAAGAAAATGTGAACAAGCTCTTAGAAGATGATGATGGTGAAGACAGGAGTCCAGAGGAAATGTTGGCAGAGCTTGATGCACAGATACAAGGGAGCCACATAACAAAAGAAGATGAAGAAGAACCTGAAGAAAAACAGTTAACACTGCAGCAGTTATGCGAGCAGTTCTGTATTATTGGTAAAGTTGCAGACTTTTTCACTGAAGAGGAACCTGACAAATCTAGAAACAGTGCTTTGAAATGTAGTCTAGACCAGCTGATGATGCCATACCGTCAGCTGTATAATGTACTCCAGGGTAAAAGAGCCCAGAGATCTATTTATGCACACTCCAATGCATCCATCGACTTTAGTACCAGAACCTCTACCATCCACTTATGCCAACAACCAACAACCATACACCTCAGCCCAGTAGGGCCAAACCATGCATCTCCACTCTCTTCACAGTCATCCACAAACACCAGCTTTGTAGTCTTAAGCAGTAAAAACACAATACTATATGATGACAGTGAACTACAATTACATATTCACTTTTATTTTTGTAAGATCTGTTGGTCTTAAAAAAAGTTGTTTGGCTTTTTGAGGGCTCCCATGAACGTAACCCTATTTTTCCCATAAGTTCTTCAGTTTATCTAACACAGTTTTACCTAACATGGCGTTCTCAGGAATGTAACTACTGTGTAATATAACATTCTACTGTATTTATACTTTTAGAGTCCCTCAAAAAATAGAGTAGTCTTATATTTGAGATATATGAAAAATTTATAATTTTTTGGGTAAAAAATTCAAAAGTTGACCTATACTTGCCTTTGGGTGATACTGAAACAGTGTAGAGACCTTAAGAGTGGGTTTATGACTGACACTATTGTGCATAATAATTCAGCTGTATTCTGTCACATTAACTGGACTGTATGTACTATATTTTTGTTTATGACTGTGATCAACTTAGAGCAGATGCTGTAGAAGTAGGAAGTACATTACCTGCACTCTTTTGGAAGGGTGGGGATTTTGCAGTTTGAAGGGTCATTTGAATTGTAATGTCCACACCTGGAAAGACAGCTATCGAATAATAAGTGATTGTGAATATGTTACCTTTTTTGGCTCACCCTTTCTCAGTAGGAGACAGTGTGTGTGTTTATTTTTTTTTTATTTCATAATGTCGTGTATTGCATAATTTATTAACACCATTTAAGAATTATTTCCTTATATTACAACAGAATACCAAGAGGATATCTGCTCTCCCAACTAAGCATGTGGAAGGTCCACATGGCTGCCAAATCTGTTCAAAACATTTCCATAAGGCTCAGTACTTATTACGACATCTTCGCAAGCACACTGGAGATTTTACATGCCAGTTTTGTTTGAAGGTCAGTTAAGATGATGCCTGCAATTTGAAATAGGGAAGATCTTCATGCATTTTTTTTATATTTAGCTATTACTCATTCTGTCCCTTTTTCTCACCACTCTCTTAGTAAGATCATGGGACTTGCCATGAAGGCTAAACTGATAAGTAAGTTATTTTAACCCTTTTGGTGTTGGTCCTGTTATGTCACAGCTTTGAAGCCAGTGTCGGTCCCATTGTATGACACCATGAGCTCAGTTCACTCAGATAAGCTGTGAGCGGTAAATTGGGCCTAGATACGAGAGAATGGGTCTATGTGGTAAGTGTGCACCATATAAAAAAAATCCTGCAGCATGCAGTACACAATGAGGAAAAAACTGCAACTGTGTTTTTGGTTTACAACATTGATTTTGCTGTATATTTTCGTATTGGCTTTATTGTTG
>NC_091293.1:41359163-41367598 GCF_038502225.1 Cherax quadricarinatus
AGAACCAAGTCAAGCAGATTGTTTCCTCTAGTTGGTTCTGTCACAAACTGTTTTAAAAAGCAATCCTGAGCTGTATCAAGAAAGTCACTAGACTCGAGATTTCCTGTCACATTGTTCCAATCAATTTGTCTGAAGTTAAAATATCCCATTAACACAACATTTTCATATATAGACGCCTTATGAATTTCGCCCCATAACAACTTGCTGCACTCCCTATCAAGATTTGGGGGGCCTATAAATCACATCCAAAATTAATTTGTCACGACCCTCGAGAAACTGTAGCCAAACAGATTCTGTGTCCGATGTTTCAAATCTTATATCATGTCTAACACAGCAATTTAAATTCTCCCTGACGCACATCGCCACTCCACCACCATTCCTGTTGACCCTATCAGTGTGGAATAGTTTATAACCCTGTATGTTGCATTCAGAAGGCATTTTTCTATCTTTCAGGTTGAACTATGTCTCTGTTATAGCAATAATATCTATATTACCTGCACTTGCAAGTAATCTTAGCTCATCTGTCTTATTTCTTAGACTTCTACTATTTGTATAGTAAACCTCGAGGGAGCTAGTTACTTGTTGCCCTCTACTATCTCTCTTTGTTTGTTGCCTTTTAAACATATCCCTGAGGTATCCTGGTAATATCTGCTGTTTTCAACCCTAATACTGAGCCTGATTGTTTCCCATAAACACCCATACCTCTATAATCTATCAGTTTAGAGTCCTAGACAAGTCATCAGTTACCCCCTCAATTGAATTGGCTAATGCTACCTCTCCAGCCCCAGAGAGATGAACCACATCCCTTGCATACATATCGCATTTGCCATGGAATATGTCCCAGTTATCAATGAATGGGACTGCAAGTTCCTTGCAGTACCTGTCTAGCCAGCAATTTATACCAGTTGCCCTAGACATCCATTCATTGCCCACTCCCTTTCTAGGCAAGATGCTACATATGATTGAGATCCCTCCCTTAGACCTAACTACTTCTATGGCTGACCTGTACTTATCCAGTAGCTCCTGTCTCCTGCCCTTCCCAATGTCATTACCACCAGCACCTGACATAATATTATCCAACCTGCTGACTATGTCACCAACACCAGCTCCTGGGAGGCACACCCTCTATCTGTCTGACCTTGCTATCTCTGTTACAAAAAGCATGGTCCATATATCTTACCTGAGAGTCTCCCACAATCAGAATATTCTTACCTTGATTAGCAGGGGAGCCAGTGGTACCTTTAACTTCACTAAGCACTGAAGTACACTCGTCCTGGAGAACAGAGAATCGATTTCCTACCTCCACATCTTCTCTATTACCCTTCCTTATCTTCCTTCTTCCTGAACTGTGAACCACTTGCCACTTAAAGCAGCTGCCACTCTCACTGCTGGTGACCATTTCCTCCTTACCAGCTCCATTCATCTCACACTCACTCCCAAACCCATCTAAGCAAAGCTTCAGCCTTTTATTTTCCTCCTGAAGAAGTAGAACCACCACCTTCAACACTTTAACCTTAGATTCTAAAACACTACAACAAGCCATGGTGCTTGGTAACACCCCACGCTAACTCCCAGAGAGCTTAGGACAGATATGACCTCACGTGACCACTGACCTCAGTGTCTGTCATGCCATCATAATGCCATGATGTCATTGGCAGCAAACACCTGCACTTCACCACTAGAAGGGCCTGTGTTAAACTTGGGCATATGCTTGTGATTTGCATTCTCTGTACTGCACATGTCTGTCATGTTTACTCATAAGAAATCACTGAGTAAGGGGCTTGTGTACCAATTATCAGTACATATATAATGCATGCCCTCTATTAAGATATGGTTCCGTCATCATTCTAACCACATCACCTGAGATACCCAGTAACTTTCTGGTATCTTCCAGTGTACACAATTACATCTAATACCAAACCACTTTCACAGTCACAAAGCACAGATGGCTTGACACCAAAAGGTTTCCTCTTTCTTGGTATATACTGCTTGAATGACAGTCTACCTTTGAAAAGAATCAGACTCATCAGTAGCAATGTTCCTGAAGGGATAAAAATGCTTACTGAACTTTTGTTTCAGATACATAAACACAATCCTAATCTTGTATAACCTATTGTTTCTCCCAGGCCTGGCTTTGTCTTGAGAAGTGTAGCATACATAAGAGTAGGATAAATTAGTTCACTGGGATAATGTCACTGAAGGCAGGGGTTGTAATTAGGCTGTCTGTCGGCCAGTATGATTTGATACTGTGCTTATATACACTTGTCATAAGCATTATTGTGCCAAGGAACAGATACAACTCAGCCACTGGTGTAGTCATGATTTTGGTGAAACAAGTGTATTTGCCGTGGTATAATCGAAGTATCTATTATATTCCGTGTCGATAATTTCAGTCAGGGATTGATCAAAAACTAGCTTAGAACATTCTAGCTCACTGGTGTTGTTCCCAAGGGTACAAGATGACCAGAGTTTCATCAAAAGATGGGAACTGGGAACAAAATTGTCACGCTGTTACCAATCCGAGATGTGGTCTTCTGGTGGGTACTGGATATTTAGAGGTGGTTGTGATTGTGCAGGTTGTTTGTGGTTGAGGCTGGCCTGGGTCATGGACATGTTGAGTCAGCAGTGTGCCTCCCAGGGAGCCTGGGGTGCTGCTGGTTCCTCATCCTGCATGGTACCACCACCACCTATTGCTGCATATGGTATATTATTCATCCCAATTGTAGCAATTTCATCATCACTTTCACTGTCTGTTCCTAGTGTAGGGCCATGGGATGTACTCCATCCCATTTGAATAGCATATGGCACCCTTCTAGACCACATGTGGCATTGTATAAATCGACACTTCACTGGTGAATATTCCTCTTCACTGCCGCTACTCAAATGGTCATCAAGAGCTAGGAAATCAGTCAGTATCCCTAACATCATCATTGCTCACATCTGAACTCTGGCAACAGGAAAATAAAGCTTACTCTTGCGCCATGTTACAACTGAGCGTGAACCAGGACAGACCAGCCCCAGAGGCAGATGGTTGAGAGTTGTTGAGGTTTTCAGCACTATATGTATGCCTATCAACATTCTCCTGACTAAATTTGAAGCCACTAAAATTTTGGCATGGTACTACAGCACCAAGCCACACTTCATACCCATTGTACTATGGCACAGACTATGAATGGGTTAATGGACAAGTCCATTAAATCCAAAATGAGTTTGCCCAGTGGATCATAAGAATAATGGATAGTTCTAGATTTATCGGACTTTGCCCATTGCTTCTGAATGTTGTCTGGTCACAAATTTTGTCTACTTAATCTGAAATCCATTAAACCAAGGTTTTACTGCATTAGCTTCCCGTCATTCCCTGACAATGGTGGATATTTCTTTTGTGCTATAGGTTGAACTTTTTAGTTTTATTATGCCTAACCCTTTGAGGGTTTCGCGTACTAATCGACTTACGACCCAGGGTTTTTGGACGTACTGATGCGCCTAAATTCTAAGCGCCCTCAAATCTAGTAGGAGAAAGCTGGTAGGCCTACATATGAAAGAATGGGTCTGTGTGGTCAGTGTGCACAGTATAAAAAAAAATCCTGCAGCACACAGTGCATAATGAGAAAAAAAAACTTTGACCGTTTTTTTATAATAAAACAGCGACTTTGCACTGTATTTTTGTATGGTATTTATTGTTGTATTCTAGTTTTCTTGGTCTCATTTTATAGAATGGAAGAAGTATTACAGAAATTGAGATGATTTTGACTGGTTTTACAATGAAAAGTACCTTGAAATTGAGCTCAAAGTAGCAGAAATGTTCGATTTTTACCGAAGTTCAAAAGTAAACAAATCATGCCAAGCATCCAATACACATCAACTGGTGAGTCTAATATTCTTTCGCAAGTACGCCAATATTATTTATACCATTTTTTACACTAATGCAGTAGTCTGCATAACAGTAAATCTTCTGTTTTTTGTGAGAATAAAAATTCAAAGTGGAAAGCAAAAGAATGGAAGAGGGGCCTTGAGACGTGACTAATGAACAGAGGAATTGTCATTTTAGTGCCAGGAATGTTTTTCTTGTTTATTCTGGACCCTATTCGGAAATTGGCATTTTTTGAAATTTGTGTGAAATTGGCAAAATTGCTAAATTCTGACCACTGTACTGGATAGTTGAAATTGATAAATGGGTGGTTTCTTGCACTCATTCGATAGAAAAAAATGGAGTTCTAGCGAAATATTTATGTTTTTTGTCAACTAGTACAGTGGAATTGGCCGAAAATGGGGCTCAAAGTGGGCAAGATCGCCGATGCGTAAACATCGCCGAGACCGCTAACTTCGTGAGAGCATAATTCCGTAAGTTTTCCATCAAATTTCAAACTTTTGGTGTCATTGTTATTATGATCGGGAAAAGATTCTCTATCTTTTCGTAAGAGAAATTTTTTTTTTTAAATTTGGCCGACCCTGAGAACGAGTCTTGGAGAGGGCCTGTCAACCCTCGAAGGGTTAATTAGCTTTAATTCAGTGAATTAATTTTTCTTTTTGCTTGTACATACAGTACAGCCTCTCCTCACTTAACAATGGTGTTCCATTCCTGAGACTACATCATTAAAAAATTTCATCGCTAAGTGAGGAGCATACTATAATGGTAGTGAGTTTGTGTCAACCATCGTTGATATTGTTTTAATGTCACCTTTGCGCCACTTATAACATTTCTGGTATATTTTTAAATGTTTATACAGTAGTGTACTGTACAGTGGAACCCGGATATCGGGTGATGTGGATATCGGCAGATTCAGAATTCGGCCACTTTTTTGCTGCAATTCTGTCTTGGATTTCGGCCGGCAACTCAGAATTGGCTGTATTGGGTGCATCCGCCTGCCATTCCCCCTGTGTTCGTGAGTCAGTCTGGCTGTGTCTCTGGATGAGTGAGCAAGGCTCTGAGCATTCATCTAAAAATTTTGTTATAATCCATTGTTTTTTGTGGTTATTTATTGAGAGCAACTGAGAAATAAGCCACCATAAATCCCCAGAAAGAAAGTGAGAACACAATAAAATTCAAGAAGAAATTATAGCAAAGTATGAGAGTGGTGTTCGTGTTTTGGAGCTTGCTAGGATGTATGGGAAATCAAAATCAACAATCACTTCCATCCTGGCAAAGTAGAAATCAAGGAAGCTAATGTTGCGAAAGGGATAAATATGCTAACGAAACAAAGATCATCAATTATTGAAGATGTGGAGAAATTATTGTTGGTGTGGATCAACGAGACAATTACCTGGAGATAGTGTTGTGGAATCTGTCATTTGTGAAAAGGCAAGGCAAGGCAGTTGCATGCGGATCTTGTAAAGAAAATATCTGGAACGAGTGCTGCTGTTAGTGAATTTAAGGCCAGCAGAAGCTGGTTTGACAGATTCAAAAAGTGTAGTGGCATACACAGTGTTGTAAGGCAGGGTGAGGCTGCAAGTTCAGACAAATGTGTGGCTGAAAAATTCATTCATGAATTCAAAGATTATGTAGAGGCTGAAGGATTCGGCCCCTCCCCGATATATATATCAGTATATATACGTTTGGACCCATTGAAACGTCCAAAGCGTATATACATGTATACGTTCTCTTGTGCAGTGCCCGAATATTTTGAAAAATAAAAAAATCGTTTTTTTAATGAAAATAAGAGCACATTTTTTCTAAGTGTTATAGGATATAAAAAAAGTTAGGGTCAGTACTTACCGAGA
The DNA here is from genome assembly GCF_038502225.1 of Cherax quadricarinatus. Lineage (NCBI taxonomy): Eukaryota > Metazoa > Arthropoda > Malacostraca > Decapoda > Parastacidae > Cherax > Cherax quadricarinatus. The sequence continues at coordinate 41,364,882 of NC_091293.1, forward strand.
GATAAGGCCGAGAAGTTGGCACTGGATGCTCACATGACAGCAACATGAAGTCCTGCCACTTGCAGAAGTGTTGCCGATATATATTTTTTCTATTGTTAATATTATATAATTTTTATGTTCTGATAATTACAATTTATAGTAGATCTTGTCATTTCATAACCAATCTTTGTTCTGACACTAGTACAGTGGAACCTCAAAAATAGAACTTAATCCGTTCCAGGAGCTAGTTCTAGATTTGAAAAGTCTGAAATTCAAGCAATATTTCCCATAAGAAATACTGTAAATACAATTAATCTGTTCCAGAAACCCAAAAATATTCACACAAAAAATACATTTTATAGAGATTAATTACAGTTTTACATACTACAAATACTATAGTTTTTAATTATGTATAGTAATACATATAAAATAACATTTTTACTTAACTTTATTGAAGATTGGTGATGGCATCTGGAAGATAGGGAGGAGGAGAGAGGGAGTTGGGGTTAGTGTTTGGAAGGAGAATCTCCCTCCATGAGGACTTCAGGTAAAGCCCTCTCTAGGGTTACTTCCCTTCTCTGTCTTTTAATGCCACTAGGACCAGCAGAGTCACTGGACCCCTGTCTCACAAAATAACTGTCCACAGTCCTCTGTTTCTGGCACCTCTTTAACATTTCCCTAAAATGGGACATGGTTCTGTCACTGAACTTGTTGCAAAGATGGCTTGTTTCAGCTTGCTCAGGGTGGTACTTCTGCACAAACATTTGGACATCATTCCACTTGCACAAATCTCTAATCTTTGAAGAAGGCACCTCATCCATCCCTATATTAACACCTTTTGCAACATCAGCTTCCTTGATTTGTTCTTTCTTTGACAGGATAGAACCTATAGTCGACTTGTTTTTCCCATGCATCCTGGCAAGCTCAACAAGTCTCACACCACTCTCATACTTCTGTATTATTTCCTTCTTCACATCTATGGTGTTTCTCACTTTCTTTATCACAGGGGATACCACTAGTAAGTTTCTTTGGGCCCATGGCAGCTTATTTCACAGTCTCACAAGCACTATTTCACAGTCACACAAGCACTAAACACAACGAAATAATCGTAAAATGCATGAATGAGAGCGCAGGTTAGTGTTCTTACTCAAGCATAAACAAAGCTAGACTGCTCACGGCGCCTGCGCAGAGGGACATGGACAGAGCGGGCAGGAGACAGGTAACGTACCCGGCAGTCTGAAAATAGGGGCGCATTCGATAATAGGGACACAGTTTCCACAGGTTCCACTGTATTAGGTACTGAAATTGTACTCAAATTGTCACAAACACACTAACAGGTGGACATTTACACCTGACCTGCCTTGGCCATTATTATTGTCTTGGAATATATACAAAGTATTTATAGGTCCCAGCAATGTTTTAGATATGTGGAAGTATATAATAATAATGAGGAGAAGGAGGAGGAAGGAGGAGGAGGAGGAGGAAGGAGGAGGAAGGAGGAGGAAGGAAGGAGGAAGGAAGAGAAGAAGGAAGGAGGAGGAGGAGGAGGAGAAAGGAGGAGGAGGAGGAGGAAGGAGGAGGCAGAGGAGGTGGATGAGAAGGAGGAGGAGGAGGAGAATGAGGAGGAGTAGGAGGAAGAGAAGGAGGAGAAGTAGGAGGAAGAGAAGGAGGAGGAGAAATAGGAGGAGGAGGAGAAATAGGAGGAGGAAGGAAGGAAGGAGGAGGAGGAGAAGGATGAGGGAGGAAGAGAAGGACAAGGAGAAGGAGGAGGAGGAGGAAGGAGGAGGAGGAGGAGGAGGAGGAGGGGAAGGAGGAGGAGGAGGAGGGAGGGAGGAGGAGGAGGAGGAGGAAGGAGGAGGAAGGAGGAAGGAGGAGGAGGAGAGGAGGAGGAGGAGGAGGAGGAGGAGGAGAAGAGGAGGAGGAGGAAGGAGGAAGGAGGAGGAGGAGGAGAGGAGAAGGAGAAGGTAGGGAGGAGGAGGAGAAGGAGGAAGGAGGAGGAGGACGAGGGCAGAAGGAGGAGGAGGAAGGAGGGAGAGGAAGGAGGAGGAGGAAGGAGGAAGGAGGAGGAGGAAGGAGGAGGAAGGAGGAGGAGGAGGAAAGGAGGAGGAGGAGAGGAGGAGGAGGAAAAGGAGGAGGACAAGAGAGAATAGTAATAATAATAAGGCAATAATAAGTTGCCTTTAAGCATGAAAAACAAAGTCCACCTGACAGTGACATGATAAGATGAGATAACATTTGATAAGAGCTGACGTTTGATGAGCATTCGCTAAGGGATGCAGTGATAAGAAAAGATTAGAGGTGACATATGATGACCATCGCCCTCCCTTTGTTTTCACTGGTACACAAACATTTCTGTCTGTCTATTTGTCTGTCTGTAAAGCTCCCTGTCTATCTATCCATATAGCGCTCTGTCTCAGAGAGGCACAAGACTGGGTCATCACCTTTACTCATATCTTCAAGCAGAGTACAGCACTTTGTCTGGATTTTTTGGGTTATCCTAGGTAATTTACACTATGTATACTTGTATTTATGTGTACCTGTGAGACAGAGATAGAGACAGATAGACAGAGATAGAGACAGACAGAAGGAGATAGATAGAGAAACAGAGATAGACAGACCCTAAACTTGGGGTTAATATCACTTTCCTCTTAAAAGGGAAGTGCTAATATGACATTACATCAGTGAATCCTTGGTGTTTGGTGCACTGTTTGGTCCATCTGGCACTCACTTTAACTGGC